>NW_022148534.1:0-145883 GCF_901933205.1 Camarhynchus parvulus | reverse complement strand
GGTGCCAATTGCCACTTCCACAGTGCATCGCCGACAGTACAGAACCACTCGAGATGCTGTGATCCCCATCCATAAGATGATCCGAGAGCTGCAGAGCCAAGGGCTGGTCAGCAAGACCCACTCACCCTTCAACAGCCCCATTTGGCCTGTGCGAAAATCTGAAGGAGAATGGAGATTGACTGTGGACTATCGTGCATTGAATGAAGTGACTCCACCGCTGAGCGCTGCTGTGCCAGACATATTAGAGCTCCAGTACGAGCTGGAGTCCAAGGCAGCAAGGTGGTACGCCACTATAGACATTGCTAACGCATTTTTCTCCATTCCTCTGGCAGCAGAATGCAGGCCTCAGTTTGCTTTCACCTGGAGGGGCGTGCAGTACACCTGGAACCGACTGCCCCAGGGGTGGAAGCACAGTCCCACCATCTGCCATGGACTGATCCAGACTGCACTAGAAAGGGGCGAGGCTCCAGAACATCTGCAATATATTGATGACATCATTGTGTGGGGGAACACAGCTGCGGAGGTGTTTGAGAAAGGAAAGAAAATCATCCAAATCCTCCTGGGAGCTGGTTTCACCATTAAAAAGAGCAAAGTAAAGGGACCAGCTCATGAGATTCAGTTCCTAGGAGTGAAGTGGCAAGATGGACGGCGTCAGATTCCTACAGATGTTATCAACAAGATCACAGCAATGTCTCCACCAACCAGTAAGGAGACACAAGCTTTCCTAGGTGCCATAGGCTTTTGGAGGATGCACATTCCCGAATACAGTCAGATTGTGAGCCCTCTTTACCTGGTCACCCGCAAGAAGAACGATTTCCACTGGGGCCCAGAGCAGCAACAAGCCTTTGCCCAGATTAAGCAGGAAATCGCTCATGCAGTCGCCCTTGGCCCAGTCAGGACAGGACCAGATGTGAAGAACGTGCTCTACTCTGCAGCTGGGAACCATGGCTTGTCCTGGAGCCTTTGGCAGAAGGTGCCTGGGGCGACTCAAGGTCGACCACTGGGATTTTGGAGTCGAAGCTACACAGGGTGAGAAGCCAACTACACCCCAACAGAGAAAGAAATCTTGGCTGCCTATGAAGGAGTCCAGGCTGCCTCAGAGGTGATTGGTACAGAAGCACAACTCCTCCTGGCACCCCGACTACCGGTGCTGGGGTGGATGTTCAAAGGCAAGGTTCCTTCCACTCACCATGCCACCAGTGCTACATGGAGCAAGTGGATTGCTCTCATCACACAGTACGCCCGTATAGGTAAACTGAATCGCCCTGGGATTTTGGAGGTAATTACAAATTGGTCTGAAGGTGAGAATTTTGGTGTCACATATAAAAAAAAACAAAAAAAAAAAAAAAAAAAAAAAAAAAAAAAAAAAAAAAAAAAAAAATTTTTTTTTTTTTTTTTTTAAAAAAGAAGAGGAACAAGAACCAGTGACACGGGCTGAAGAGGCTCCTCCCTATAACCAACTGCCCCCAGAGGAAACACGCTACGCTCTTTTCACTGACGGTTCCTGTCGCATCGTAGGGATGAACCGAAGTGGAAAGCAGCCGTATGGAGCCCCACACGACAGGTTGCACAAGCTACCGAAGGAGAAGGTGGATCAAGTCAACTTGCAGAACTCAAAGCCGTTCAGCTGGCCCTGGACATTGCAGAAAGAGAGAAATGGCCAAAACTCTACACTGATTCATGGATGGTAGCCAATGCTCTGTGGGGATGGCTGGAGAGGTGGAAAGAGGCCAACTGGCAGCGTAGAGGAAAAGCAATTTGGGCTGCTGATGAGTGGAAAGACATTGCTACCAGGGTAGGGAGGCTACCTGTGAAAGTCCGCCATGTAGATGCCCATGTCCCCAAGAGCAGAGCCAATGAGGAGCACCAAAACAATGAGCAGGTAGACCAGGCTGCAAAGATAGAGGTGTCCAAGATAGACCTAGATTGGGAACACAAGGGAGAGTTATCCCTAGCTCGATGGGCCCATGATGCCTCAGGCCATCAGGGCAGGGATGCCACCTATAAGTGGGCAAGAGACCGAGGGGTGGATCTAACCATGGACAGTATTTCTCAGGTTATCCATGACTGTGAGACGTGTGCTGCCATCAAGCAGGCCAAGCGAGTGAAGCCCCTATGGTATGGCGGGCGGTGGTCCAAGTACAAGTATGGGGAGGCCTGGCAGATTGACTCCATCACACTGCCCCAGACACGCCAGGGCAAGCGCTACGTGCTGACCATGGTGGAAGCCACCACTGGATGGTTGGAGACCTACCCTGTGTCTCATGCTACTGCCGGGAACACCATCCTGGGCCTGGAAAAGCAGGTCCTTTGGAGGCATGGTACCCCTGAGAGGATTGAGTCAGACAATGGGACTCATTTCAGGAACAGCCTTATCAGCACCTGGGCTAGGGAACATGGCATTGAGTGGGTGTACCATATCCCCTACCATGCACCAGCTGCAGGCAAAGTGGAGAGGTACAATGGACTACTGAAAACCCAGTTGAAAGCTTTGGGTGGGGGATCTTGCAAAAATTGGGAGCAGCATTTAGCAAAGGCCACCTGGTTAGTTAACACCTGAGGTTCCACCAACCGAGCAGGTCCTGCCCAGTCTGAGTCCCTGAATGTAATAGATGGAGATAAAGTCCCAGAGGTGCATGTCAGAGGTTTGTTAGGGAAGACCGTGTGGATCAATTCTGCCTCGAGTACAGACAAACCCATTCGTGGGGTTGTCTTTGCTCAGGGACCAGGTTGCACATGGTAGATAATGCAAAGAGATGGAACAACACGATGTGTACCTCAGGGAGATCTGATTGTGGGGTGAGAATGATATGCAATATCGCTGTTTGTTGGATGTTACTGCCATTGTCTGTACATTAAACCATACAGACATGAGACAGAAGGAAATGTGCAAGTGTCGAAGGTCTGAGCAAGTGATAGATGGAGCTTTAAGTGAGTAAAGTGAAAGGGGGGAATCCTGCAGCTCTGTGGTATAGGGCCTGGATTCAGTGGTCCAGTGTGGGGATGTGATGAGGGCATGATGGGTATTGCTTGTAAATTTTGGGGGAAGAGATGGAAATTTTGTGTGAATAAATGCATGATGTGTAGTAGTATGTTGATGATATGGGGATAAGGGGTGGAATGTCCTAGGGTGACCTTATGATGCTTGTATCCCCATTCATATGTTCTGTTTCTGCGGGATATTATGTTCTGTGCCTTTAAGACTGGCTCTGAAGAGTGAAAGTTTTGTTTGGGTTTTTCTTATCAGGGACACGGAGACAGGGCAGTACATGGGGCTGCTTTTGCTTTTTGCTTGCTTTTCGCTTTGCTCTCTCTCTTGCTCTTGCTTCTGCTTTGCTTCTGCTTGCTTTTGCTTCTGCTCATTAGCTAGTTTAGCTAAACAGTCCAAATTTCTTCCTGGACTGTTTCTCCTTTCCTTTTTCAACCATTTCGAATCTGCTCCGGACTGGGACCTGGGAACACCAAGAGTTTGCATTGTGTGAGCTGCAGCAGCTGCCCAGCACCGGAGGGACTGAGAACAGAGCGACCACCCCCAAGAGAGACTTTCTGAATTTGTCATCTTTGTCAGAGTGGTGTCATCCGGTATTGTTCCTTTTGTGTGCTGGGGGTGCTGTGCCTGTTAAATAAACAGGTTCTTTCCACTTCTCTCTGAGGAATCCTTCCTGAACTGGTTGGGGGGAGGGGCTGTGTGGGTTTGCTTTCTGGAGGAGCCCTTCTTTGGAAATTCTCTACCAAACTTGCCGTAAACCAGGACACTGCATTTTGAAGAGCCACATGGAGTCCGGCATCCTTCATTTAGCTCTTACGGTGGCACCCAACATGGAGCACAATTAGTAAGAGCCTGAATGAATGATGTGGGTGTCCAGGCCTGTCTGCAGCTGGAGCTGACAGATGTGAGCAAAGGCTCTGTCACCCATAACCCTGGACTGCTGTAACATCTTGGATGTAATAAAATGCGTTTTGAAGAGCTGTCTGGAGTCCTGCATCATTCAATCTGGTCTTACTGTGGCACCCAACGTACGGCACCATTACTAAGAGCCTGAATGAAGGATGTGGGTCTCCAGGCCTGCCTGCAGCTGGAGCTGACAGCTGTAGGCACAGGCTCTGTCACCCATGACCCTGGACTGCTGTAACATCTTGGATGTATTAAACTGCTTTTTGAAGAGCTGCCTGGATTCCCGCATCTCTCATTTAGGTTTTACACAGGTGCACAGGGCAAATGTTGTGGAGTCTGGCAAATCTGGGGCCATCTCAATACACCACCTTCATTGCAACAATTGATTGCTGATACCGACCGAGAGACAGTGGGCTCTGTCGCCAACAAGCTCAGGAATTATGAGAGTATGATCAATGGCCCGATGCAGGCTCATGTCTCTGCTGTCGTCTAGGACCTCAAAGAGCAGATGAGGGATATGACAGAGGAGGTGAGGAGGAACAGTTCCTATATCACACCAGTGCAAGTCACAGGCCCCAGAGTCAGAGCCCAACATTCCCCAGCTAGACAGAGAGGGTACACCCCAGGGGCTGACCTGTAGTTCTCCCTGCATGACCACGGGGAAGACACGGGAAGGTGGGATGGGAAACCCACTTCTGTCCTGGCAGCATGGGTGCATCAACTCAAGGAGGGAAACACCAACTGAGGGAGTTCCACTACAGTGAAGGTAGCCTCAACCTCCCATGACCGAGCTGCTGGGTATGACCTGTCAGATCCCCTGGAAGGTACCTCTACCATGTATACCCAGGAAAGAAATAATAACCAGGGTTAGATGGGCCCAGCCTGTAGCCAGGAAGAGGCACAAGAAAACCGGATTTTCTGGACGGTGTGGACCTGATGGCCTGGCGCATCAGAACCACAAAACTATGATGCCTTAGTTGATACTGGTGTGCACTGTACCCTGATACCATTGGGGCATGTGGGGGCGTGTTGCAGACAACGTTTATGAAAAATCCTTTCCTTACAATTTTTCCTCCTGACAAGCTGAGAGGCCTCAGGAACAAAATGTAAACATTGATTATCTACTGCTGTGGAATGCAACAGGTGGATCTGTGATTGGTCTCATAGAGTTGTTTCTAGTTAATGACCAATCGCAGTCAGCTGGCTTGGACTCTCTGTCCGAGGCAGAAACTTTTGTTGTCATTCTTTGCTATTCGATTCTTAGCTAGCCTTCTGATGAAACCTTTTCTTCTATTATTTTAGTATAGTTTTAATGTAATATATATCATAAAATAATAAATCAAGCCTTCTAAAACATGGAGTCAGATCTTTGTCTCTTCCCTCATCCAAGAACCCCTGTTAACACCATCACAGATGGTGACCCTGAGTGACTGAAGAGGAGTTCATCGCTTGGTGAGACCCCAGAGGAACACTGCTACACTGGGCAAACCCCGAGTGTGTGGCATGGATGGTCACCTCACAAGTGACCACAGAAGTGGATTCTAGCCAGGAGCTGAAGAACTGAAGATCCTGAATTTAGACAGAGTTCACAGCCAAGGCTGACCACAAGGAGAACCTTTTGAAAAGCCTCCAGAGAAGATGTCTGGAAAGTTCGGCAGCACCAAGCAGCCTGCCAGAGCCTGGTGGACACTGTCACAAGGTACTGTTCGCTTTTCCCTTCCTGAAGATGCTGCCCTTCACAGATTGTGGCTGCAAATGTGGGGGAGGGTTCCCACAGAGGCGGAGGTTCCTTTCTGCCCCTCAGAGGAGAAACTTATTGCCCTCTGGCAAAAATGGGGTCATGAGGACAGCGTTCCTATGGTGAAGAGACTTTTCGATGGGCAAAGTTCTATGGGTTTTTTACGAATGTGGTCTATGCCCTTGATTAGTACGTATGGGAATGCATGGAATTCATTATTATGGCCCGGTGCCAAGATTTTGGTTTCCCTCAGATATATCCGTCATTCAAAATGCTCTTCCCAGTTTTGAAACTGAAAGCAGTTGAATTTCAGTGGATTGTTGATTGCAGGGGGCAGGCCCCATTGCCAGGCCCAGCAGGAGAAGACCCCCTGCAGGACCTGTTGGTTTCCCCCTCCCTGACTTGCAGCAGGGGGGTGAGGTTTTGCCTGCAGCCGAAGAAGGTTTTTTTGCTGCGTCTTTGGAGCATGCTCAAACAGAGCTGCATTTCCCCCGCCTCGTTGCTCTCAGGGGGCATCTGAGTGGGCTGTGCCACCCTGGCCAGCACCATGAGCGCCGCCCCAGCCAGCCCCATGGACCCTGCCCTGCCCAGAGTCGTGGGCAGCACCAGTCCCTGGGGCCCTGCCTCCCGAGCCCACGGGGCCGCCCCAACCCGCCCCGAAGGTGCAGGTGCTTCCCTGCACAGCCCCTACTGCAGTTGCCCCTCCAGCAGAGCCTGTGGGGGCTCTGGCCACGGCGGCCCCGCCTTCACCTGCAGCGCTGATGGCAGAGCTTTGAGCAGAGGGCAGCGATCGGCGAGTGGTGCTGCTCCCCCCGGCTGTCCTGCCACCTCCTGTGTTGGCTCCCCTGCTTTTGCAGTCTGCACCTGTGCTGCAGATTCCGGAACCTGGAGCAGATGCGGCTGCTGCCTCCGGCCCAGAGGGGGAGGCGCTGCCTCCGGCCCAGAGGCGGAGGCACTCCCTCTGGCTTCGCCGTCTTCTGCCAAACCGATCCTGGTTCGGGATGATGCTGACAATGGCGCCGAGCCTGCGGGACCCTCATCAGAGTCGCCTGCGGTCCTGCTGCCCCCAGCAGCACTTCCTGCACCCAGCGTGACTTCCCCTCCAAGTTTTTTGGGCTGTCTTGAGGCTGCCCCTGCAAGGGAGCTGGGACTGGGGAAGGGGGCGTTGGCCTCTCCTTCCATGGAGGAGGCATGGCCCGACAGCTGAGTGTGGGCGCAGCCCGGCTGCCTGCTTTCAAACTCAGCGTTTTTGGCAGGTTGGTGGGTGTTTGGTCAGGGGTTCCCCCTTGGGGGTTCCAGAAATTCCTGCCGTCCCTCACGCACTCCAGTGGCGTGGGGGAGGTGGCTCCCAAAAGTTCTGCCTCTGGTCCCCAGTCCGGAGGGGATGGGAGCGGTACCGGGAGGCATATGGGAGGAACACCTTTTGCATTTGCATTGCAGAGGCAGAGGAAACAGCAGAAAGCGACCATCGCTCGCTTGCTGTCAGGAAAAAACATTCCCAGACCCAAGATGAAGATTCTCAGGACAGCTTCTATTTCCCCACTGCCGGTATGGGTCAGTGGTTTGGGGGGAAGGAAGTGTTTGGTCACTCATTCTGCCATTGCATTGGCAGCAGGGTACAGGGTTGTGAGAACACAGAGCCCGCCTGGTGGGCCAGGCCTGGGCTGTTTGGCTTGGTTCCCTGGGACCAGGGCCTCAATCTGGCCAGCTGTTGGGTTTGGGGGTTTCGCTGCCCCCATCAGGACCTGGACCACCATTTTGTGGGCCAGTTCTGGGGTTCTGATCCTTCCAAGAGGGCCAGGGTGCCCCAGGGCCTCTCAGGCTCTCTGCTGCTGCTGCTCTTTCCAAAAAAAAAAAAGGGTTGAAAGAGCTAGTAGCAGCTCAAAAGTATTGAAGAGCAAAAACTTAGCCTCAGCCCAAGTGGTTCAATAAAGGGCTGTGGCCAAGACATTCCAGAAATTTTCTCAAAATTGTTTGAAATTGTTTGATAACTGTCAATGGATTTTTGATAGGTATTGATGGATTTTCTTTAGCAATTTGTTGTTTCAGGATTCTGGAAGCCTGTTTCAGGACCAAAAGAGACTTTCAGAGATGTCAAAGAGGATCATCTTCAGCTGAGTTCCTAAAACACAGGTGTTTGGACTTGAATTTTCTTTGCATTGTTTTGCATTTTGTTACATTGTTAGATTGTTTTAGTGATATGATAGAATTTTATGTTCTACAGGTGAAGAATTTCCCAGTTCATTCCACATCAGTACTTGACTGAGGTTTGGATTGGCAACAGATAACTTGTCACGTGTTTGTTCTTTCCTCTGCATGGGTACAGCAGACAAAATTACAAACACTTTTCTTTTTAATTTAACTAAATAAAAAAAGGTGACATGTCACAGACATCTTTTCATGAAAATCCTTTCCTTGGGATTTTTTTTCCTCCTGAGAAGCTGTGAGGCCTCAGGGACAAAATGGAAATAATGATTATCTGCTGCTGTGGAATGCAACAGGTACACCTGTGATTGGTCTCGTGTGCTTGTTTGTAATTAATGGCAAATCACAGCACAACTGGCTCTCTCTCTGTCTGAGCCACAAACCTTTGTTATTCATTCCTTTCTATTCTTAGCTAGCCTTCTGAGATGAAGCTTTTTTCCTTTATTATTTTAGTATAGTTTTAATGTAATATATATCATAAAATAATAAATCAAGCCTTCTGAAATATGGAGTCAGATCCTCATCTCTTCCTTCAACATAATACCCCTGTGACCACCGTCACAAAGTACACATAGTTCTTAGTATAAAATGTTGACACCAGCCCAAGGGCGGGCAGTGTGCTTCAGACAGACCTGCCTGACAGACGCCTGGAAAAGAATGTTTTAGATACAAGAAAATAAACAACCTTGAAAACCAGAGCTGATGAATTCCGACTCCTTTGACCATCGGGCTGGGAAAAAGAGACTTTCTAACAATCTTGGGGCCATCCTGACTGCAGAAGCTCCGAGAGGAAACAAAGAAATAAATTCAAACCACAACAAGGAAACATCCACGCCATGGATTCAGGCCTTGCCTACAGCTTTACTGAGACTCCTCATACAACCAAGGCAGAGGCACAGCATCAGTCCCTGTGAAATATTGTATGGCAGCCATATCACATTCCCCATGTTCCAGGTGAAATTCTCTCGGGTTCTCCAGCTGGTCAGAGTGACCCCGAGATATTTTAAAAAGTCTCTTTTCCCAGCCTGGTGCTCGAAGACGGAGTCAGAGCTCTTCAGTTCTGGGTCTCAAGGTTGTTTATTGTATTTTATCTAAAAAATTCTTTCTCCTGTCCAGCCGAGGTCCACTCAGCAGAAAAGTCAGAGGCATTCTGCCTGCCCCTGAGGCGGTGTTATCTCTTTATACTAAAAACTACGTGTACAATATTTACAACTACTTTCCAACGCCTGTCACCTATGTTAGGCAGTGAGCTTCTACTCTAAACCAATCTAAAAGTGCCAACATCACAGCAGAAGATGGAGGCCAAGAAGAAGAAGAAGGAGAAAGGCTGGACATACCCAGATCCCTCCATCTTGCCCCCTGAACCCCCATTCTAAAAACCCCAAAATCTATTTTTCACCCTGTGATAAATTCACTATCATTCTACTTAAACTGTCGTGGTTTGCAGATCTTGGTGACTTGCTCTATAGGTCATAATCAAAACCACAGGCATTTTGGGCTCTGTGCCAGCGTCTCTGAGCCCCCTGGCAGGGGTTCAGACAATCCAGGACAGCCAGAGGGATGTCCTGAGTTCTGACAAAATTCACATGGAGGGGAAACTTGATCTGCAGAGATACCGAATGGCTTTAGGTTCCACTCTGCAGAAGCTCCAGAATTACATTTTGCTATCCAGAGCCATAAGACTGGACACACCTGCACATCCCTTACAGCCTGGAGACTGGGTCTATGTTAGGTGGTGGGACAGTGATCCTCCAGAAGCCAAGTGGAGAGGATCATTCCAAGTCCTGCTGACCACCCTCACCACTGTCAAAGTTGCTGGCAAAGTGTGAAGGCTGACCTAGAACAGAGGCCAGACAGAGTTAAAGTAGGGATTTATTAAAACATCTCCATGGATACACCTTGGGCAGAACAAGAGCCCAGCCAGGGCTGCACCGAAGATGAACCCAAAATGGCCACAAAATGGATGACCGGTCATGGGCTCTCTGACTTTTATAAGTTGTGGTCTGTTTGTATATTGGAGTTAGTTGTCCAATTATAGCTTTAGATGATCAAGTCCCATCCTTCTTGTTTTCTCTCTTCCTTCTGCCTTTTTTATGCTCTTGAACCTGAAATTTGGATTATTTGTCCTTGGTCCCCAGCTAGAGAAAGAATTGTTTTTCTCCCTGCTCTGTGAAGAGCTCACCATCCCCTGATATGAAGCTCAGAACTACACACTAAAGCAGCACAGAATCTGAAAAATAGAAAAGCTCAAACCTGAGGTATCCAAAGGACCCTGGATTCACTGCTCCAGAGATGTCCTGCGATGCCTTTATGATGCTGAGCTTTATCCCCATTGGTCTGTGCAGCCCAGAAATAAGTTTTGCACCTTTAAGGCTGGTTCAGAGAGAGAAGGGGGCAGAGAAGAAGTGCACAGTTTGTTTTCAGACACTGCACTCACTCCTCCACATTCCTGCTCCTGCACTGTGTTGTCTGCAGCACAGACAACAGGACAGAGCTCTCCTTGGCTTTTAGTTAGTTTTTAGCTAGCTGAGGCAGAGAAGTTCCCTGGGCTGTGGCTTTTCTTTTTCTTTAGAACTATTTAAACCTGCTCTGGACTGAACACCCAGAAGAGCAGCAGCAGCTCACACCTGTGGCCCACCTGGGCAGGCCTGGGCCAGAGCATTTCTCATAAGAGACTGATAAGAGGTTGATAAAAGACTGAGTGAGCTGAGCTACAGCCCACTGAGGGATTTTCTGAGTTTGTCATCTCTTTGGAGGGGCAAGAGATTTTAATGTTTAAAATTGTTCATTTTTTGTGCTGGTGAATGCTTTGCCTGTTAAACAAGCAGTTTTTTCCACTTTCCTCCAAATAAATATTTTCCTGAACCAAGTAGAGGAAGGGCCACTTAAATTGACTTTCTAAAAGAACCCCTTCAGAAGTTTTCTCCCTAATTTACCCTAAACCAAACGCTACACGGTGCATACATAAACTGATAGATTTTATTGTACAATGAGCAGATACAAGGAATTCTACAAAGCCAACATCAGTATGAAATACTATATCAAAACCCCAGTGATCCATAACGATGTTAAAAAACAAATACAAAAATGCAGATTTGTCTCGAATCCGTCCTCCAAGGGAGGGGACAGGTGACAGCAGTGGTCCCCAATGATGTCACTAGTCTGATGACCTCACAGCAGTGATATCGCTGTCCTGAAGAAGGCTGGGGATGTCCTCGATGACTTTTTGCCACCACTCGGCCACCATGCAGCCACCACAGGGCCTGGAGAGGTGGTCCGGGATGTCCCCAAGTGGCTTCAGCAGGTGCTCCGTGAACAGGCGGTCCATGGCATCCAACAAACGCCTGCCCTCGACCACCATGGCCGCCATGTCCTCAGGGACATTGGAGGATGCCTCCTCTGTCCCCTCCAGGTTGGCTGCGATGGCCTCGAGCAGGCGCTGCAGCTCCTGGAGGAATGCGGTGGCTTCGTGACATGCGGTCACCCAGCGCTCCAGCAGCCCCAGGACTGCCTCCGCCTGCTGTCTCATCATGGTGGCCGCCCTCACCCGCTCGACAGCCACCATGGCCTCTCTCATGGCCTTGTTGTCCGCCATCACCTTGTTGGCCGCCTCGTGTAGAGCCTCCACCAAGACCACCTGCTCACTGCTCAGGGTCACTGGCAGCTGCAGGACCATAGCTGCCAGGTTATCCCCAGAATCCAAGCAACAGGTGACCTGGTTCTTCAGGTCCTTAGCCTGGTCAATGGTGGTGTCCTCGATGATCGCTGCAGCACAGACACCAACACCTGCAAGGCACTGGCCAAGTCTCTTGCATCAGCCCAGGTGGTTCCAGGGGAGGCCTTGCAGGCGGCCAGGGCCCCGCCCAGGGAGGGGACACCGTGGTGGCCCAGGGTGTCAGTGAGCAGCCAGGTAAGATTCCTCAAGGTGTCGTGCAGGCGCAGGGCCTTTGGGTAGGCAGGCTGCAGCTCGTCCTTCTGTGGCCCCATCACAGTGACCACCACCTTGAACAGGATGACCACCATGTCCACCAGCACCTCCAGCACCTGGAGAAGGGACAGAGGAGGTGTCAGGGACCTGGTGACACTTGTGGCCTCCTGTGGTGGCCCCTGTACCCTCCCTGAGTCCCCTCTCCCCCTCCCTGGAGGGCTCTGCTGTCCCCTCTGTCCCTCCCTTGTCCCCTCTGCCACCTCCTGCCACCACACTTGTAGTCCCTCTGCCACCCAACGCTGCCCCCTTCTGGCCCCCATTTCCCCTTCCCCTCCGTGTCCCCCCCATCCCTCACTGTCCCCTCCCCCCCTCTGTCACCTCCCCCCTTCATGCCACTCCCTCCTCTCCCCTTTGCAACCCCCTGTCCCTTCCTGACACCTCCCATGTCCCCCCATCCCTCACCGCCCCCTCTGTCCCCTTGTCCCCTCCTCCTCCCGTCACACCTCTTGGGGGTTCATGGTTACCAGGGACACCTTTCGGACCAGTGCCGTTCCCGGCTCGATTTATGAGGAGCGCTCTGAGACATGGGCACCACCCCTTCCAACCAAGCGGGAGCACGGCTTCTCTTGCGAGACCTCTGGCGAGAAGCGCCAAACGCGGCGCGGACCAATCAGAAGCCGCGTCTGGCAGAAGTGCTGGTGAAAGTTTCCATTGCAGCGCTGTGCATTGTGGGCATTGTGGTCCCGGTGGGGCCCAGTGGCAGAGGAGCAGGGCCAAGGCCACGGGGTGGTTGGGGGGAAGGGGGGGGCTTGGCCCCGGGGGGGGGGCCGGGCGGGAATTTGGGGGTGCCAAGGGAGCCCCGAGCCCCCCCACAGCAGCGCAGGATGGGCGACCATGACCACAGTCAGCACTGGGAATGGGGAGTGGGGAGCAGGGGAGGGGTGATGAGGGGGGGTTTGGAGGGGTTATGAAAGGATTTGTGGGGGACTGAGGGAGAACTGGGGATCCTGAGGGGATGTGGGGGGTTCTGAGGGGGTTTGGGGAGGTCAGGAGGGAGACTGTGGGTTGTGAGGGAAAACTGGGGGTCCTTAGGGGGTTTGGGAGTGTCCTGAGGGGATTGGAGGGATTGTGAGGGGATTTTGGGGGGTGTGAGGGAGAATTGGGGATCCTGAGGGGATTTGGGAGGTCCTGAGGGGGTTTGGGGGTGTAGTATATGGTAGAGATAATTCACGCTATTAATGTATAAAATATTGTAAAATCCAAACCATGCCTTTTGACCATCCTGGCCAGGAGCAGTTGTCTTATTCATATATATCTAGTTCCCGGACACGTGTTAAGATAAACATCGATGCTTTAATGTAAGAATAGAGGCTTCCAGGACGATAATCACTGGCTTCCCCGAGCTGTCAGGCTCACATGAAAGCGATTATCACCTTGCCAATTACATCTGTCAAGATAACCAACAGTGCCACCCTGATACATGTGAATACATGGCTTCTCGGAGTCGACTGACAACATCAAGACATCTGGACTGAACCTTTGTCCACCTCTGCACATGTAAAGCCACAACGATGCATGTGAAGAGACACAAAGAACATTTGGTCATCTCTGCCTCGGGCAGAATAAACTGTATAAAA
Source organism: Camarhynchus parvulus (assembly GCF_901933205.1). Classification (NCBI taxonomy): domain Eukaryota; kingdom Metazoa; phylum Chordata; class Aves; order Passeriformes; family Thraupidae; genus Camarhynchus; species Camarhynchus parvulus. Next base: position 132,480 of record NW_022148534.1, on the reverse strand, counting down.
ACTTGCTGCATGAGGCAGCATTCATGAATTGGGGGAGACTCTGACATTCGGAGGTCAGATCCGTGTGTTCACCTGGTGCCGATCCCGGGCTCGACGTTGACTCTTTTGCTGTGGTGGTTTTGACGACCAAACTTTGGTCTCGCAGACAAATTAATAAATCTTTGCTACATTTTCTTATAAGTTTGGCTCACACTTTGAATATTTATAACAATCTGGTGACCCTGACGTGATTCGATATTGGGGTTCAGGACCCCCTTCCCACATGGAAAGCGCCCTGCTGATTTCAGTGGTCTGAGCAGGATTGGAGTCTGTGAAACCAATCAAAATCACAAGAACTGAAACCGGAACCATAGCCAAGGAGGGATAAAATGGGCCTAATTCTCGGAAGCTCGGTATGATCCAGAGGGATCTTCGAGCCTGAGGGTTTTTTTCACTCAGAAAAATCGACATGCATGAAGAAATCCACGCGGGAAAAGGAACCGTGAGTATCGCGTGGTTGAGTGGGGTGTGACCGAACGTGTATGTGAGACGTGACTCTGTCATGGGGCGAGTGCGGACCCCACAATTGCAGTTCCACCATCCCGTGAGGGACGTGGTCGGTCAGAGGGAAGCGGACTCTTTTGCTTAACACACAGGACTCGTAGAGAGTTCTGAGGGGGGAAATCGGTCACGGTTGGGTCAGGAAGGGGAAAAAGACAGTCTTGGAAAATTCCAGGAGCCAGTCTGCCTTTTGATCCCGGAGACAACAGGTAAGAAAACCGGAGATCAGTTGAAAAGTCAGCGGAATTGTTCTCCGCTTGACTGAGTAAGACTGGCAGCATTTCGCAAGCTCAGGAAATCGACATCGGACAAAGAGTTGGGACTCGCGACGAGCATCCCAGCCAGAGGAGACAAGGTGAGAAAATTCGCAGGAGGGATTTTTGGAAAAATGGGGTTGGGAAAGAGTAGGTTCCAGAGAAAACCCCAGGAAAAATCTCCCCAGGGTCCCGGGTAAGTTCTGCCAGAAATCCCAAGAGATAGTCTGTTGAGGTCAATGCTAGAGCATTGGGATGAAAGCCCCAGGAGAGTGGGCAGGTCCAAGGAGAAAATGATCCATTTTTGTATGGAAAAATGGGGAGGGAAGGAGAACGGAAAATACGTGGTTTGGCTGGTGTTCAGCACATTTGAGGCATGGACTTGTGAGTCTTTGTACGATCACGTATTTGATCGCCGCCTGCAGGATTTTGAGGAAATTGAGTATGCCAAAATGTGGAGGTACGCTTGTATGAGTTTATACCCGGTATGAGCTCCCAGACGTGTGGCAAACGGGAAAAGAATGGGAACCCTTGGACAATCTTCCACCTCCCTACCTTGTTCCTCTGCCCCAGCCCAGACTGGCTCAGGCACGACCGGTGACCGCGTTGCCTCTCAAGGCGGCAATTCCGCTGGGTCAGGTCTTGGCACCACCGCTCCCACTGCAGTAGGCTGCGGCGCCTCCCCCTCCAAGTGAACAAGCGGCGGCACCTCTGCTCCCATGTGAGCAGCTGCTGCTGCCGATCCTTCCCAAAACTGAAGAAAACCAGGTAACCATCCCAAAAGTCAGCTCTCCCCTGGCCCATCGGACGAGGTGACGAACAAGGAGGGCAACCACGGGAGACAGTGGGGATGAGGAAGAGAAGCCCGGCTTCTTCCCTTTACGGGAGGTGCTGATGGCTCCTGGAGTTATCGGCTTCGTATACGCACCGATCGACACCAGCGATGTGAGAATGTTCAAGAAAGAGATGGGAAAATTAATGGATGATCCCTTGGGGATGGTGGAAAGGCTAGATGAATTTCTAGGGACTATCACCTACACCTATAAGGATCTCCAAGCAATCCAGAGATCACTGTTCAACAATGAGGAGAGGGACATGATCAAACAAGCCACGATCAAAGATTAGGAAAAGAGAAAACCCAATGGGGAAAGCGGGGACGAGAGGTGGCCAAACCAGAAACCGTCCTGGAATGCCCAGATGGAGGAGGGGAGGGAGAAAATGATAAATTTGGGAAATATGATAATTCAGGGTACCAGGGAAGCTGTACCCAAGGGACAGAACATGAGTAAGGTACTCAGGGAGTGCCAGCGCAAAGATGAGACTCCTGCGGAATGGTTGGAGAGGCTCCACAAGGGTTTGAGAACGTATGCAGGGACGGACCCCAATTCTCCAGTGGGGATGGTTTTGCTGAAAACGCAATTTGTGGCGAAATCTTGGGAAGACATTCAGAAGAAGTTAGAAAAGATAGCTAGGTGGCAGGAACAGGGATTGCAGGAGCTGCTTCAGGAAGCCCAGAAAGTCTACATGAGAAGGGATGAGGAGAAACAAAAGATTCAAGCCAACGTATTGGTAGCTGCAGTAAGGGAAGCACAAAAGCAGGAACAAGGTAAGGATGCGGTGAAAAAGGCGCCAGCAAAGAAACAGGGTTCTTAACAGGGAAAAGGATCGAACGATCAGAGCGGGATTTTGAGTGCTATTACTGCAAAGAGAAGGGACACATCCGAAGGAATTGTCCTAACAAAGCCAAGAACCAGGCAATGTTTCAAGAAGATTAGGGGTGTCAGGGGATTTTCAGTTTGGGGTCCAGAACACCGAGGGAGCCCTTGATAAAATTAAAAGTGGGACCCCACAGGGACGAGATGTGGTTTATGGTAGACTCGGGGGCAGAACGGACAGCGGTGCAACAGCTGCTGAAGGGGTGCTCTCTGAGCGACGATTCCATGATGGTAATAAGGGCAAAGGGGGAACCTTTCGAGGTTCCAATCATAAAAGATGCAGAAATAGAAACGGAAAACAAAAAGCGCAAAGGAAATATATTGTTGATATGGGATGCTGATTTCAATTTGCTGGGGTGGGGCATGATGGTTGCTCTAGAGATTGGGTTGGCAGTGGAAAAATCCCGGCTCAAGGTGAGGATGTACAAACTCACCATCCAAGACAAAGAAAAGCTAGACCCAAGGGTGTGGTATGTTCAGCGGAAGGCTAGGAGGCTGGACATAGAGCCAATTCAGGTCAAAATTGAGAGACCAGGAGACCCGATATGGGTCAAACAATATCTCATCTCCATGGATGGGAGGAGGGGCTTGAAACCGGTGATTGACGAATTGATAAAGAAAGGAACATTGGAGCTGTGCATGTCCTGGGACAACACCCCAGTGCCGGCTGTGAGGAAAACAGATGGCAGCTTCAGGCTGGTGCAAGATTTAAGGGCTGTGAATCAGAGAACTAAGACTTTGCTCCTCATGGTCTCAAATCCTTACACTTTGTTCAATAACATTTCTCCCAAGGACACGTGGTACAGCGTGATGGACTTGAAGGACGCTTTCTGGACTTGTCCTCTAGCCGAGGACAGCAGAGATTACCTTGCATTTCAGTGGGAAGATCCAGACACGAACAGAAAGCAGCACCTTAGGTGGACTTCGTTGCCTCAGGGCTTTGTGGACTCTCCGAATTTATTCGGGCAGGTACTTGAGCAGGTTTTAAGTCATTTTGTACCAACGGAGAGAACAAAACCTACAATATGTAGACAATCTGTTGGTTGTGGGTCCAAGGGAGGAGATTGTAAGGGCGAGCACAATTGAGCTTTTGAACTTTCTGGGGGAAAAGGGGTTGAAAGTGTCAAAGTCGAAGTTGCAATTCACAGAGCCCGAGGTCAGGTGCTAAGGACATTGGTTAACCAAGGGCAAAAAGAAATTGGATCCAGAGAGGGTGGCAGGGATTATCGCCTTACCACTCCCGCAGACAAAAAGGGAGGTCAGAGAGCTTTTGGGGTTGTTGGGATATTGCCGGCAGTGGATTGAAGGGTACAGTGAAAAGGTGAAGTTTCTATACGAGAAACTCACCACGGACTGGATCAAATGGACAAAGGCGGATGAAGAGGAATTCAGGGGAGTCAAGGAAGCACTCACAGCGGTACCACTGCTGAGCCTTCCTGATGTGAAGAGACCCTTTCAGTTGTTTGTGGATGCGAGCAGTCACACAGCACACACGGTGCTGACACAGGACTGAGCAGGGGTCAGGAAACCAGTAGGTTACTTGTCGAGGGTTTTGGATCCGGTCAGCAGGGGCTGGCCCACGTTCTTGCCAGCGATTGTCGCTGTAGCATTGTTGGTGGAGGAAGCTAAGAAGGTAACCTTCTGCGCACCCTTGGTAGTATTTGCACCGCACAATGTGCAGGGCATACTACAGCAAAAGGCAGATAAATGGCTCACTGATGCTAGATTGCTGAAGTATGAGGCCATTTTGATTCACTCACAGGACTTGGATTTGAGAACAACGACATTGCAGAACCCTGTGCAATTTTTGTTTGGGGAAGCTTCGGAGGAGCTGATTCACGATTCCGTGGAGGTGGTTGAATTGCAAACGAAGATCAGGGAGGATTTAGAAGAGGAAGAATTGGATGAGGGGGAAAAGTGGTTTGTGGATGGATCAAGCAGAGTAGCTGAGGGGAAAAGGAAATCAGGATAAGGAGACATGGATGGAAAGATGGGAAAAGTGATTGAAGCAGGTCCCCTGAGTGTGAGTTGGTCAGCACAGGCTTGCGAACTGTACACAGTTCTGAGAGCCTTGAAGGGACTGAAAGGGAGAAAGGGACCAATTTTTACAGATTCTAGATATGCCTTTGGAGTGGTTCACACTTTTGAGGAAAATCTGGGAGGAAAGGGGGTTGATCAACACCAGGGGGAAGGGACTGATGCACGGAGAACTAATCTGGCAAATCTTAGAGGCTCTAAGGGGGCCAGAAGAAATTGCAGTGGTCCATGTAAAGGGAGACCAGGCAGGAATTCAGTTCCGGACCAGGGGAAACAATTTGGCAGACCAGGAGGCCAAAACTGTGGTGTTGATGACGGTGAGTTGTCACAGACATTTCTTTTATGAAAAATCCTCTCTCAGGATTTTTCCTGCTGAAGCTGAGAAGTTCAGCAACAAGACATAAACAATAGGTTATCTGCTGCTGTGGAATGCAACAGGTCCATCTGGATTGGCCCAGCTTGGATGTTTGTAGTTAGTGGCCAATCCAGGACTGAATTCTCTCCGACAAAGTCGGAGAGAGCTCCTTTGTTTTCATTCTTGACTTTCTATTCTTAGGTTTAGGTAGCAGCCTCTGGAAATCTCCTTTCCTCTTCTTTTTAGTATAGTTTTAATAGATGTATATATCATAAAATAATAAATCAAGCCTTCTGATCATGGAGTCAGATCTACGTGTCTTCCTTCATCTCAAAAACCCTTGCGACAGCCATCACAGTGAGTACCCTGGAGATCGAAGGGGCTGAGGTCCCTGATGATCCTCCTCAGCCCTCACAAAAGAAGATCGAATGTTATGAGAAGATCAGGGGAAAATTGAAAGAAGGTAAGTGGAGATTACCTGACGGGAGAGAACTAGTTTCTAAAGGTTTTACCAGAAGGATTTTGAGGAAATTGCACCAGCAAACACACTGGGGGCACAGACCCTGGCAGAACAATTTTTGAAATTTTTTGGGTGCAAGGGAATTTATGAATTGGCCAAACAAGAGGTACAGGGGTGCCTGATTTGTCAGAAAGTTAACAAATCGAGGGCAAAACAGGCTGCCCTGGGGAGCCGCCCTGTCGCGTACTGACCATTTGAAAGAATTCAAGTTGATTTCACAGAGTTGCCAAAAGCGGGAGGATTCAAATTTGTGCTTGTGATTGTGGACAAATTGACTCATTGGGTGGAGGCTTTTCCTATCTCATGGGCAACGGCTCAGACAGTGTCCAGAAAATTATTGGAAGAAATTGTACCCTGATATGGGCTGGTGAATTGCATTGATTCAGATCAAGGGACACATTTCACATCGAAGGTTATTAAGCAGATGGCTGATGCGCTAGGCATCCGGTGGGAATACCACACTCCATGGCATCCCCAGAGTTCAGGACAAGTGGAAAGGATGAATCAGACCTTGAAGGCGCAGTTATCTAAATTGATTTTAGAAACTCAGATGTCTTGGTTGAAATGCCTGCCTTTGGCACTGCTTAATATCCAAACAATGCCTCATTCGGAGATGGGGCTCTCGTCGCTTGAAATGTTATATGGGATGCCATATAGACATGGGATGCAGGTGGGACACCCCAGGTTTGAGGATTGTCAGATTCAACCATATCTGGTTGCAATCAACAAAAATTTGCAGGAACTCAGAAAACAAGGAATAGCGGCCCAGAGTGATCCTCTGGGATTCGCTATCCACAAAATCCAACTGGGTGACAAAGTGCTTGTGAAAGTGTGGAAGGAGATGCCTCTCTCTCCTCACTGGGAAGGCCCCTTTCTTGTGCTCCTGACAACACACACGGCCATTCGGACGGCAGAGAAAGGCTGGACACACGCGTCTAGAGTGAAGAAAGTTGAACATCAGGAGGAAGTGCCCGAGTGGAGGGTCACTTCTTCCCCAGGAGACTTGAAACTCAGACTCCAACGTCTTTGTAGATGAGCGATGGCAAGCGGATAAGTTGTATACCGTTTGACTATGTATGCTATCCATTTGTACATTTCAAGTGTTAATATTGTCAGGGGGTGTTTGTTGTACACTGTAGAAGGGGACAGAGGCCAAAGGGGTTGTGCACTCAGTATTTGGAAGAGAAGCTCAAGCTGACTGACCAAATCCTAACCCTAGCCACAAGTCTAGGAATCATTGAATTAGATTCACAGGAGTGGTTTCAGATTTTTCAGAATGGGCTGCGTGGAAAGCTTAGATCAAAAGCGAAGATTCTGGATGTGGAGTGCCAGAAGTCAATCAAAGTACCGTGCAGCTCCGATGCCATCAGGGTTTCATGGTGGGGCGCCTTTAAAAGGAGGTATGTGGCTAGGTCAGAGAACGTGTTCCCCAAAGAATACTCCTGCTGCCACGAAGATGGCCTTCCTCGCCGCTGGTGGCACCCCAGGGGGTGGAGGCAAAGGCAGAGGAGTACGCCTGGTGGGAATCCTGATTGGCCTGAGCCTAGTTGTGAGCGGGACACAGAGTCTGCACACTGAGGTCCCAAGGAGAGGCGGAAATGAGACCTCCGCAGATGAGTGTGGAAATTGCACTCAGGTGGTCCCAGTTGTGAAAGGGATGGAAAACCCTCAGCATACCAAGCCCTGGAAGAATGTCTCAAGGAGCCTGACAGGTACTGTTGGAAAAACAACACGAGGGTCAAATTGTGTGAACTGGAAAAGGGATTTGGTGTATCAATCCCAAGGCAGGGCTAAGGAACAGGCAGTCAGATGAGCACAAACATCACAGAAGGAAATGAAATATTGAAACAATGTCAATTCCCATTTGTAACCAATGTAACCAGACCATGTGTGTTGGGGGAAAGATGGAATCGATCTTTGTCGCATATCACCAGGTGAATCCATTGTGTTATGACAATGTGAGGCTGGGGATATGCATGATGAAGGGGAAAATGTATTGGATGGCAAGAAATGTTAAGTTTGATAGCAAGTTTACCTTGAACAGAGACCCACTCACATTGGATTTGGCACAGGCGAATGATGACAGGGCGTGCCTGCAATATGACCGGGTTACCTGCTTCACAAAAAATAAAGATGGTGAGGATCCTGAGGGAAGAATGAGGGAGATAACTCAGGAATTGAAGAGAAGGGAGTCAGAACTGAGGAGAAAGTGAGTTGAACAGGAGAGATTAAAAACTCTGGGAGAACAGTATGAATTACTTGAGAAACAATACACTGATGGGGAATTACCTTCCCTGGATAGAAATCTATTTATTGATTTGATGCAAGAAATTGCAACTGAGCTGGAATTGTCAAATTGCTGGATTTGTGGGGAGCTGAAGTCAGCAGAGAAATGGCCATGTAAAGGGGAACGTTTGGCTCTGGAACAGCTTCTGAAATGCGACAATCCGAGAGTCTCAAAATTGGCACAGAGGCCTGAGGGGTTCATTTTGGACCAGAGGGTGATTGGAACCATCTGCATCAGTCGGGAAGGAATATACCGAAATGGTGGGATACACTCCATGTGTGACTAACCTGATGGTAAATTCAAACAATAAAGGCAAGATCTGGCAGCCAGAACCCCCTACAGGGTACTGGAGCCGAAGAATGAGACCAATTGTGAATGGAACAGAAAGATAGGACTTTGCTAGGTCAAAAATCCTAAAAGTCTTCTTTACTCTCCCTCGAAAGAAAAGTAACCTATTAGGGGCTCCTCTGTATGAGACCCTGAGGAGGGGGAGAAGAAGCCTGAAAAAGATGATATTGGTCATAAGTGGCAAACAAACCTGGGGGAAGGAAGAGTGGCCAGCTGCGAGAATAATTGATTATTATGGACTGGCCACATGGGCTCAAGATGGAAGCTACAGATATAGGACTCCCATTTACCTACTGACCTGGCTGGTCAGGCTGCAGGCAGTGGTAGAAATTGTATCAAATCACACCTCTGAGGCCCTGGATTTACTTAGTCAGCAGCACACCCAGGTACAGGCATTTGTGTACCAGAATCTAATAGCTTTAGACTATTCACTGGCCGAAGAAGGGGGAGCGTGTAGAAAGTTCAGTGAATCAGAATGTTCTGTTGAGATTGACGATTATGGGGAAACCATTGGAGGATTGGCAGCCGAGACCAAGAAAGTGGCCCATGTCTCAGTTCAGAAATGGAATTCGATTTTGCAATCTTCATGGTGGGACAGATAGTTTGATGGGGCCTGGTGGAACAAAATAATAATCTTTGTGCTGTGTTCAGTAGCAGGAATCCTATTCCTGCCCTGTCTAATTCCTTGTTTTATTAGACTGATCCACTCCATGGTACAGGGGATGCAGATAGCAATAGAGCCCATGGACCCGGAGGTGACTTCTGGAAGCAACACACCTAAGATCATGAGCCTGAGAGAAAAGAAGTATGCCAGCAATGCTGCCTAAGTATTGGCAAAATTTGAGAAACGAGCGAAAACTAGTGTAAACAATACTGAGTATCAGGGTATTCCATAAGGGGAGTACAGGATAATTTAATAAAGGTTGCTCTCTTTGTGAAAGACCCTTAAAGGTGTCGCATAGAAGTAGAAATAAATAGAATTTAGCAAATTTGGTAATAAAGACAGCATTAATTAAATTAGTGATATAACAGGGGAGGGATTGTAATATATGGTAGGGATAATTCATGCTATTAATGTATGGTATAAAATATTGTGAAATCCAAAGACTATGTCTCTGACCATCCCAGCCGGGACCAGCTGTCTATTCAGATTACAACAAGTTCTTGGACACAAGATAACGATCGATGCCTTAACGTAAGAATAGAAGCTTCCAGGACAATGATTGCCAGTTTCCCAAGTTGTCGGGAGCCACCCAAGAGTGATTATTGCCTTACTGATTGCATCTATCAAGATAGTCAGTGGTGCCAACCTGATACATGTGAATACACAACTTCCCCAGAGCCTGTTGACACCATGGCACACCTGGACTCGGCCTTTGTCCACCTCTGCACATGGGAAGAAACAGTGATGCGTGTGAAGAGACACAAAGGAAATTTGGTCATCTTTGCCTTGAGCAGAATAAACTGTTTAAAACCTTGCTGCAAGAAGCAGCGAGCGTGAACAGGGGGGACTCTGACACTCGGGAGGTCAGATCTGAGTTCACCCGGTGCCGATCCCGGGCTCGACACAGTTTCTTTGTCTGTGGTGGTTTCAAAGACCAAACTTCAGTCTTGCAGACAAATTAATAAATCTTTGCTATATTTTTGATAATTTTGCTCACGATTTGATCATTTATAACATTAACTAACTGCTCTGAGTTTAGACTTAGATACAGAGCAAAGTATTTATCACTTCGAAATGCATCCCATTAACCAGACAGCCTTGTGGGAAAGACATTCTGTGCTGTCCTTGTGAGCTAGCAAGGCCTTCTGAAGATAAGGAAGGAAGACCAAGGCCATTACCATGGAGACCAGAGGAAGGAGAGAAAGTTAAGAGATACGGACTCTGGCTGGCTCGCAGAGTGACGCAGCTCCCTGGTCGCCTGCTGGGAACTTTGTTTCTCTTTTATGGCCAATGGGCACTGTATCTGTGTTAGATAGGTGTAAATATCTGGAAGAACTATAAAAGCAACGTTGGTCTAATAAATTTCTCTCTTGCACCCTTCTGATGGAGTCGTGTATTGCTGTACTGTGTCGTGCTCTATAGTAACACCTGGTGGCCATCCGCCGTGATTGCCACGGGACTGTAAAGAAGAAAACAAAGTTGAAGGGTACCCTAAAAAAATGTGAGTGAAGGCAGCAGGGACGCTGTGGAGGTCTGGACCTAATTCAGACATCTGATTTGAGGTGAGCGATTGGGAAAAATAATGGGAAATAATTTATCAAAGGAGGAAATTACTGTTTTGTCCATGTGAAAAACTTTACTGAAAAGAAAAAATGTTCAAACTTCTGATTATGTTCTTTGTAGTTTACTGATATGGTGCAAATCACAGGACTTTGAAGCTGATGCCGACACTGCCTTCAGCGTCCAGGCATGGAAAAAGGTTGGGAAGAGACTATGGGAAGTGATATCTAAGGAGGATAAGATGGTTGTTGATTTGGCTACTACCTGGAGACTGTTGTATGAGGCATTGAAGGAATGGAAAGGAGAACAAGATAGAGGGGAGGAATTGGAGGAGCAGGAATTGGAGCAAGGAACTGGAGTAGAGGAACAGGAGGAAGATGAGGCTGAGCCTGTCGATGTATCTCCCCCTGAGGAGGCTGCTGCAGCTGCTGTGGAGCTTCCCCCAGGGTTTGCTTTTACAGCAGGCTAAGACTATTCCTCAGTATTTATCTCTTAAAGACTATGTTAAACCTGTGTATACTTCGCCTGCTCAACAGTTAGCTGAACTGAGTGCTAAACCAAAGTGTCTCACGCCTGCACAGCAACTAGCAAAAATGAAGTCACAAAAGAAGCGAAGTGAAAAACAGGCTGGGTCATGGGCCCTTCTGTCTCTCCCTGGGCCGTTTGCTCCCCCCTCCCTCCCGTGGATGGGCTGCTCCCCGCCCCCCTTGAGCCGTCCGCCCCGCCTCTGCCCTCCTTCGAGTCATCTGCCTCCACATTCCCTTGAGCCAGTCACCCCCTCTCTGCCCCGCTTCGAGCCGTCTGCCTCCGCTCCAGCCCCCCCCGAGCCATCTGCCCCCCCGCCCCCGACTAGTCGAACAAACGCAATCTTTAACATTGTGTCCTGCCCTGTCCAGTGACAGCTCTGACGATGAACTGCCGGTTATGAGTACATCTAAAAAGACACAGGAGTCTGTTTCTGTTAGACCTCATAGCAGATCCAGGCCTGCTGTTTCTTGGACTCTGCCTCCCTGCCAGGTGGCTGTGACTCCTCGACATCCTTTGCACTTTTGGGAGCACGTGAGAATGCAAGCAGCTGAAGTAGGAGATTGGAATTTGTTAGAGAAAATAGGTCCACTACAAGGATGGGGATGATTGCTGCTGCTTCTGGTGGGCCTGCGGCTTTTCCTGTTTTCAAAACTGCTCCTAATTCAAGACAAGAAGACAGCCATCAGGTTTTTTCATGGAGCGTTGTATAGGACCTTCAGTCAAAAGTGGACCAGTATGGTGTTAACCCTTTGCAGGTGATGCAAGTGATTTGTGTTCCAAATGATAATGTACTTGCACCTTATGATACTGTTCACCTTGCTACAATTCTGTTTCAACCAGTGCAGTGTGGTGTGTTTCAAGCTACCTGGAAACAAATGGCTGAAAGGGTAGCTTTGGACAATATGCAGTTAACTCAGCACGATCCACGTCACGCTGTGGGAGCTGATGCCTTGCTGGGCAATGGACAATTCTCTAACCCGGATTTGCAGGCAAGATGGGACCCCCTGGTTCTTGCACAGGCCCAGCAGCTGGGTATGAGTGCCTTGCTTAAGAAAATGGAGACAGCAGCTCCTAAACCGAGGTATATTACCATCCAGCAAGGGGTGAAGGAACCTTTTCTGCAGTTTGTGGAGAGGGTTGCTGCAGCTCTTGAGAAGCAAGTGGAAGATGATAAGTTGAGGCAAGTTTTATGCCGACATCTAGCACGAGAAAATGCGAATGACAATTGTAGGAGAATTATTGATTCTTTACCAGGAGAACCCTTGCTGTCTGATCTTGTAGTTGCTTGCTCAAAGGTTGGTTTGGTTGAACATAAAATGGCTGCTTTAGCGAGAGTCATGAGGTCCTCACCCAGATGTTCTGCTTGTGAAGAATAAGGGCATGTGAAGACCCAATGGCCTCAAACTGCTGGACAGTGTGCACATTCCAGGGTAGTTTGGGCCAGTAAAGTGCCTTGTCATCGTTGTGGTAACTTTGGCCATATTGCTAAATTTTGTAAGTTAAGATCTTTTTCAGGTGGTCGACAAGTGCAGGGAAACTGGAAGAGGAACATGAAAGGGTGCGAGGAGACACAAATACCCTGATGACAATCATGAGCTCTGCCAGCACTGCAAAGCTCTCCATTTGTGACCGATACACCGGGGCCACAAGAGGCTCAGCAGGGATTGATATACCAATAGCTGACACAGTGACTATTTTGACAAGAGGTATATGTAAAGTGCCTCTTGATGCCCATGGTCCTATAGGCTGAGGTTTGAGTGCTTTTCTAATGCGAAGATCTAATAGCACTATTTAAGGTATTATTGTCCATTTGGGTCTTATTGATTCTGATTATGTGGGACAAATTCAGGCTATGGTGTCTGTTAGTGAACCTCCTGTTGTTATTCAAAAAGGTACTTGTATTGCTCAACTTGTTCCTTTTATGAGTTCTGTTCCAACTGTAGTTGGACCAGAGTCGTGGCACTGAAGGTTTTGGATCTACAGGACCACCTCAGGTTCTCTGGACTCAAAAGGCGACAGATGAGCGTCGGTAATACAATGTTTGGTCACTGCTAAGGGGTATCACCCAGAAACTACAACAATATCAGGTTTACTTGACACAGTAGCAGATGTAACTATAATTTCACAGCTTCTTTGGCCTCCAACATGACCCCTCACTCAATCAACCTTTGGAGTTGCTGGGTTAGCTGGGTCAATTGCTGGTGCTTTATCTGTGATCGCGATCACTGTAACACATCCGGAAGGCCAACAAGCTAACATTAGACCGTATGTTACTAATGCTCAGCCTAATTTATGGGGACGTGATTGCTGAACCCAATGGGGTGTTAAAATTACCACGGATTTTAGTGGGGGCCACTGGGATGCAGGGCTTTAAACGCCCGGTTGTGTCCCTGACATGGCTGATAGGTAAACCTGTGTGGATTGATCAGTGGCCCCTGCCTACTGAAAAGCTTCTTGCCCTGCGATGCTCAGTGAAAGAGCAATTATTAGCTAGACATATTGAAAACTCATTTAGCCCATGGAATACACCTGTGTTTGTAATAAAAAAGAAATCTGGCAAATGGAGACTTTTGCACGATTTGCGGCAGATAAACGCTGTGATGGCCACAATGGGTGCTTTACAATCAGCTCTCCCAACACCTACAATGATTCCACAAGGACAGGAAATAATTATCATTGATCTGAAAGGATTGCTTTTTTACAATTCCATTGGCTGATCAGGATAAAGAAAACTTGGCCTTTACTGTGCCTTTAAATCTTGAGGAACCGGCCCAAAGATATCAGTGGACTGTTTTGCCTAAAGGAATGAGAAATTCTCCAAGTATTTGTCAGTGGTTTGTGGCACAGGCTTTATCTCAGGTCCGAGAGCAATTTAGCAATTGTTATTGCTATCATTATATGGATGATATCTTGTTGGCATCCGGAAATAAACAACAATTGTTGGCTCTCAAACAATGTGCTGTGAAAAATTTACAAGCCTTTGATTTGGTCATTGCCCCAGAGAAAGTTCAAAGACAGATGCCTTGGAAATATTTGGGGTTGATAATCACCAATACACAAATTGTGCCTCAACCTGTAAAATTGGACATGGATATTAAAACTGCTGTTGACGTACAGAAATTGGTTGGTGCAATAGGTTGGCTTAGGCCATACTTGGGGATAACCAATAATCAACTGCAACTTTTGTATGACTTACTATCAGGGATAACTTCCTCTACTGATGAAAGACATTTGACTGCTGCGGCAAAAAAGGCTGTAGAAGAAGTTGAATTGGCCTTAATACCTAAATTTGCTACCAGGATAGAAGTTTCTGTTGGTGAGCAATTATTAATTTTGAGAGATGATAAAATACCATGCGGATTGTTGTGTCAATGGAATGACAAATGGGAAGATAAATTGCATATTTTGGAGTGGATATTTTTGTCTTTCAGGTCCCAAAAAACTGCTCCAGGTCTGTATGAGCTTTTTGCAGACATTATCAAAGATTGCAGAAATCTTAGAAATCTGCCGTGAAATCTTAGGCTGTGATCCTGTAACTATTGTGACACTGGTACAACAATGGTATTTTGAGTCGTGTTTTCGAAATTATTACGAGCTGCAATCTGCTTTATCTTCTTTTACAGGTAAAATAGCATATCATTTACCTTCTCATCCTATTTTGAATTTTACTAAGAGGATTCCTTTTCAGGGGAAACAACTTTGCTCTTCAGTACCAGTGGAAGGCACAACAGTTTTTACAGATGGATCTGGAAGAACTGGAAAAGCTGCTGTAGCCTGGAAGAAAGATGACTGCTGAGAATATGAAATAATGGTTCAACAAGGGTCTCCTCAGTTAATTGAACTTTGTGCCATACTTTTGGCATTTACCTTATTTCCTAGTTCCGTAAATATAGTTACTGACTCTGTTTATATTGCTAATTCAGTGAAGCAGTTGGATCAAGCTGTGTTGTATAATTTAAAGGAGAAACCATTATTTGTTATGTTGTTGAAATTGTGGACCGTTATTTGTAACCGAAAGCATTCTTATTTTATTATGCATATTCGTAGCCATATATGACTACCTGGATTCTTTGTTGAAGGTAACGCCTACGTGGATTCCCTTGTGGCTGCCTCAGCAGTAAAAATGGTGCCTAGTATGTTACAGCAAGCTGTTCTCTCTCACCAATTTTTTCATCAGGGTGCTCAGGCACTACGGCAGCAATTTAAATTATCACATAGCGAAGCAAAGTCAATTATTTCTTCTTGCCCTGATTGTCATATGTCTCATGTTTCACAATATTACGGCACTAATCCTAGAGGCTTACTCCCTTTGTAAGAATGGCAAACAGATGTTACAAAAATGCCTGAATTCAGCCATTTAAAGTATGTTCACGCCACAATTGACACCTTTTCTCATGCCATGGTTGCTTCAGCATTGGCAGGTGAAACAGCTTCAGGATGTTATTAGTCATTTTTGCCATGCTTTTTTCATCTTAGGTGTTCCATCACATTTAAAGATGGATATAGGCCTGGCATGTGTTTCAAAGAAATTGCAAGTGTTTTTCGTGCCTGGGGGGTTGGTCATTCTACTGGTATCCCTCATGCTTCGACAGGCCAAGCAATTACTGAACGTGCTCACGGTGTGTTGAAGCGCCAGGTACAAAAACAAAATGGGGGAATGCAGAAGGAGTCGCCTCAAGTGAGATTAGACAAAGCTGTTTATGTCTTAAACTTTTTGTGTCCTTTACCTGACTTACAAGTCTCTCTTATATTCTACCATTTTTCATCTTTGAATTCAAAACAACCAAACTTTAAGAAAGGTATTAGGGTTTGGGTAAAAGATTTAATGACAGGAAAATGGACTGGCCCAGTGGAATTAGTAACATGGGGAAGAGGATGCACATGTGTTTTAACAGAAAATGGCCCTTGATGGGTCTCTGCCCATTGTGTCAAACCTTATTTGGAGCACGCAGAAAAGGACAGGATGAGTGGTTCTACAGTGGGAGCAAAAATGAATAGGTAATTGCATTGGTTATTAGGTAGATGGAAGCATGGACCCTCAAGGAATGTGTGGTAAAGATGGTAATGCAAGACAGAGTAAAGGTAGTTGTTACAACGGTGAGGGAAAACTTATGCTCCCAATATGAGAGATCAGCAAACTTCGATTTATTGATTAGAGCATCAGACTTTTATACAGTAAGATAATAAGCTAATACATATTCTGTAACCTAAGCAATTTATTAGTTATTTTATACATGTCAGCTCCACCTTGTGTTTACATTTTTTAAGAATTAGATTTTCTCCTTCTCATGCTAGTTTTTAATCACCGTATCTCTGCTTCAAGGATACAGGGGCCTTGCTTCATCCACAGCTCATTAGCTGAGTTCATTATTTTCCAAACTCTTCAGCTACCTGGAACAGGTCAACATGACCTCTGTCACGCAGCCATTCCTCCACAGGTAGTTATAGGCTTACACTGAAATTCCAAAAGTTAAGTTAGTGGATGTTATTTTGCTTCATTTCCTTGAATTCTCTTATAGAGAAGTTGGTAATACTGAGAAGTATGCCTTGTACCATCTCCTTTTGTAGACCACCAACGGTCCCAAAATAGGGGAACTTGATGTACCTAAGGGAGAAGTGTTGCCTTTGCATAGGAGTTGAACTAGTAGCTGAAGTCCACACTTTAAGCAACTAGGTTGGTTGCCTGTTATGATAGCAGCAACCACTTCCAAGGTTAAGTGGATGCTACTTAGCTCTGAGTGGTGACTAGGCAGATGACTTGGTCTCTGACTCTGTATGGGAGAAAGTTATTTGATTAGAGGTGAAGGTGTCATTCTGCTACAAATGTGTCATCTGGAAATTGTGAGGTCTGTAAAGGTATTTGAAGATCTGTCTTTATGTGCTTTGTTTGTATATGAACTTTAGGATTGTGAGGGTGTGTGTTGTGGGGTTGGCAGAAGTTGGTTATCTGTCAGTGAATGAAGAATGGATCCTCCATCTGCTTGGATTTTTGCAAGGGCCCTGCAGAAGTCCTTAGCAGTTGTATTTGCGGGTCAAATACAAAAAGGGGGAATTGTGGGAAAGACATTCTGTGCTGTCCTTGTGAGCTAGCAGGGCCTCCTGAAGATAAGGAGAAGCCCCATATCTCTCCTGAAGGAACACCAAGGTCATTACCATGGAGACCAGAGGAAGGAGAGAAAGTTAAGAGATACGGACTCTGGCTGGCTCGCAGAGTGACGCGGCTCCCTGGTCGTCTACTGGGAACTTTGTTTCTCTTTTATGGCCAATGGGCACTGTAGGTGTGTTAGATGGGCGTAAATATCTGGAAGAAGTATAAAAGCAACGGTGGCTTAATAAAACTCTCTCTTGCACCCCTTTGATGGAGTTGTGTATTACTGTACTGTGTCATGCTCTATAATGACAGGCTACCACAAGCCGAGAGGTAATAGAGTCTGGATCATTAGCAATCAACACCTTGGCACAGGAGGCTGAAATAATTGCATTAACCTGGGCTTTAGAGCTGGCACAGACTCAAGGTATGCATTTGGGGTAGTCCATGCACAAGGAGCCATCTGGAAGGAAAGAGGACTGTTGAACTCACAAGGAAAAAGCATTAAACATGCACAAGAGATAATAAAACTGTTGGAGACAATCCAGCTATCTGAAAAGGTAACCATCATGCACATCAAGGCCCACCAAAAAGTGAGCTCTGAATTGGAGGAAAGGAATGAGCTGGCAGACAGAGAGGCAAAAGAAGAAGCTACAACTGATGTAATTGTTGAGACAGTTGAGGTGGTCTCAATCCCAGATGGACAAATTTTTAAGGAAAGTAAGCCAAAGTACAGCAAAAAAGGAAAAAGGCTTATTGAGAAAGGAAACTGAAGTTATAATCAAGAGGAGTGAGCTGTTGCAGATGAAGGGAAAGGAAGGCTTGCGATCCTCTCTTATATGCTGTGGTCATAGTGAAAGAGGAACATGAGAAAGCACATTGGGGAATAGATGCCTTGTACAATCACTTGAAAAACAGAATCCTAGCCAGAAACTTGCAAAGTACAGTGATTCAGGTGATTTGCCAATGTAGCCTTTGCCTCCAAACTAATCCCAAAAATATTCCTAAACCAAAGCTTGAACAAATTAAGAGAGGATATGAACCTGGGCAACAATGGCAAATTGATTTTTCAGAACTGCCCAGGAGAGGGGGGTACCGACACCTATCAGTGTTAACAGACACCTTTTCAGGGTGGCCAGAAGCTTTCCCTACTAGAACTGCCAAAGTGCAGGAGGTAACCAAAGCATTGTTATGAACCAGTACATAGCACACAGCCTGGGGATTATGTATATGTTAAGTCTTTTGCAGAGAAGACTCTGGAGCCACAGTGGGAGGGACCATTCCAAGTGCTCCTCACCACCTTTACTGCAATCAAGATGAGGGAACAAAGCACCTAGATCCATCATTCCCGAGTGAAGAAGGCTCCTGAGGCACTTTAGAAAGTTACACCAAGTAACAACAAACTGAAATTAAAACTTTCTCAAGAAAATAATGAGTGTGTGTAAAATGATAAGCACAAGTGTAATAATCCCCCAAAGAATAGAAAGACTTGTAGTTGTAATAGATAATCAAGTAGGTGTAGCTTAGAGACTTGTGGCATTTATGATTATTGCTATAACCACAGCTAATGCAGCACCACTTCCATATCGTGTGACTAGTATATAAGTGCCAAGGGAAAGCCTATGATTTTAACTTTTGTAAGTCTCTGGGTCAAATGCTAAAAATTACAAATGCAACTGTGTAAGAAAGAAGAAATGTTTGGGGATGTAAATATGTGTTTGTCCAAGACAGATTCCATGAATCTCATCAAGAATCCTAAATACTGTGACAAATGCTTAACTAACTGCACTGAGTTTAGACTTAGATAAGAGCAAAGTATTTATCACTTTGAAATGCATCCCATTAACCAGACAACCTTGCCTGTGTATGCAAGACAAGGTTGCATCTGCCTCAGAACAGCATGCCCCACTATAATAGTAGATGAGATCACTGTGAAGGAAACTCAATTTAACTTGTGCATTTGTAACTTTGTCAAAATCAAAGGATGTGCTTTTTCCTATCAGGCACCTGTTGTATCATACCAACATATAAAAGCGAATTTGATCACTGTCCAAGAAATATTGCCTGTGCCTATAGGGATGAACTTAGCTTTGGTTATCCAATTGTTAAAACATTACGAATTAAAGAAAAGTCTTAAAGAAGTTAAAGATAAAAGAAAAAGAACTTTGATTACAATACACCATGCCACAGAGACTATATGGAAAGTATTTAAAGGATTGGAAAAAGGCCCATCCCATCATTAGTGGGATGTGCTTTTTGAGTAGTCTCCAACGGCAACCAACTTGCTTATCAATACCTTAGTTCATCCAAAAATTCTTTTACTTCTCTTAGTTAGTGTAAGTTTGATTTTGTCTATTATAGTACTTATTTAGAATTAGAGACTGTTGTGGCAAGTAGCAGCTTTAACTTCAATATCGAAAACATACGGTACGGTTTTAAGAAACACCTACCACATAAGTTGGCTCGATAAAGAAGAATCTATATATTAGATAAAAGAATTTACCAGCCTTGAAGAAGGAGTAGAGAATGAATCATGATTTTAAAAATTTAAGATTTTAGCTGAGGGTTAGAACCAATTCATATTGAAGTCAGATATACCAACCACAATTGGTTAATGATTATTAGATGCTTAAGCTAAAGCTAATTGTTATATTATGAGCTCATTTGTAGAAGGAAGTGGAGCAAGTGAACCATTATAGGAACATATTGAAACCAGTAGAACAATGCCCAGCACCTGGACTCCATGTTAATCCATCCCAACAGCCTTAGATCGTGCCAGAGGGTCACAGAGACCTGATGAAGATCTTCCTGACTTCATCCCTGGGACCACTGACCCAATTGGAGACCACCCACCCAATTCAAGAGAACTGTGCACACATGAAGGACTAATAACCTCATTTTAATACAAAGCGAGAGAAGTACTAGAGTTGTGCATATGTATTATTTTGGGAAATAAATAGAAGGCAAAAATCCTTGTGCGGTGCAGTTACACATTTTGGGGAACGAATCCCCCCGTGCTGCCCACTGGTGTAATAAACATACAACTTTCTAACTTTAACTAGTTAGAGAGTCTTTGTCCCTGATTTTCAGTTTTAATGATTCAGTAACAATGCCTATAGACCCAAAACTGACTACATTTGGGACTGCACAAAAGGTTATGGTATTAAAGAAACAAAATAATAAGAAATACCCCTTAGAAGAAGCAAAAATTATTTATGAAAAAAAAGCAAATAATGGAGGATAGAAAAAAGAAATACTGCTCAAGCCAAATGATTTGTAAAAAGGGAAGAGAAGGGATTGATATAAATGTATGTTATATTGTTTGGTTTTTTGCAAATATTAAGATGAATGTTGTATGTACAAAGTTAAAATAAGTTTGCTTTTATTTCTGCTATTAACAAAAACTTAGACACAGTAGTAGTGGTAGCTGATCTAGTTGGGAGTGAACTGTCTGTTTGGTCAGGATAACATCCAGTGAACATGTCATGAGCACCCTGCTATTGATGTGCCAACTATCAGCATCTGCCCTCTGAAGAAAGTGTGGGCCAAGGCCCAGAGTGGATATAATTGCCTTTTGCCTTTTGTATTCCCTTTTGCACACTGTTATTGATCACCAGCAATTTGATATGGTATTTGATACTGATATTGATTATTGATGATTCCTTGTAGCTGCTGATTGATGCAATATAATTTATCAATTTATGTGTGCACCATACAGCCTATAAATAAATAAATAAATAAATAAATAAATAAATAAATAAATAAATAAATAAATAAATACCCTCTCTATAAATCAGCCTGGGCTGATCTGAACTCTGTGTCAGACACATCACTGACCCCACTGAGGGATGGGTGGTCAATGAATCCATCCCAACATTCCTTGAGGGGAGCACAGCCAGGGAGCTGCTTCAAGGCGCTGTCGCTGAGATATTTCCCCTTGGAAACCCTGGGTGGGATGGAAAACTGGGGACACTGGGCTGGTGACACTGGGATTGAACTTGTGGCACTGGGATGGAATTGGTGGCACTGGGCTGGTGGCACTGGGATTGAACTGGTGCCACTGGGCTGGTGGCACTGGGATGAAACTGGTGGCACTGGGATGGAACTGGTGGCACTGGGGTGCTGACAGTGGGGCAGCCCTGGGGACACTGGACTGCTGGCACTGGGCTGGTGGCGCTGGGATGGAACTGGGGACACCAGGACAGCACTGGTGGCAGTGGCACAGAGACACTGGGATTGAACTAGTGGCACTGGATGGGCGGCACTGCTGTGTCTCTGGTGCCACCTGCCACCTGTGCGGTGTCCCCGTGTCCCCGCAGTGTCCCTGGGGTGGCTGAGGACGGTCACCTGCTGCTGGCCCTGCCCGCGGTGGCCGTGTCCTGCCAGGTGGCCCAGCGCGTGAGGGGACATCGCGGTGTCACCTGGCCATCGGCGGGGCCACCTGCGGGCCGTGGCCATGCGGGGGGCGGGGCCTGGGAGGTGACGTCACCTCGCCCCGCCCCTTTCCGGCGGGTGCCATTCCTTGGCCATGGGCTCTGGCTCTGCGGGGAGATCGAACCGGCACCGAGAGATCAAAGGAACAATGGGAAGGGCTCCTGAGCGATGGATGCAAAAAGAGATTTGCCTTCGCAAACAATCGGGGCTTGGGGGGTTAATTAATTAATTAATGCTGACATCAGCAACCCAGTGCCAGCCCAGTGTCCCCAGTCCTGTCCCAGTGCCACCAGCCCAGTGCTCCCAGTGCCAGCCCAGTGCCACCGCCCCATTGTCCCCATCCCAGTGTCACCATCCCAGTGTCCCCATGCTGTCCCAGTGTCCCTGTCCCAGTGTTCCCATTTCTGTCCCAGTGTCCCCAGTTCCACCCCAGTGTCCCCAGTACCATCCCAATGCCAGCATCCCAGTGTCCCCCATCCTATCCCAGTGTCCCCATCCCAGTGCTCCCAGTGTCACCAGTTCCATCCCAGTGCCATCAGCCCACTGTCCCCAGTCCCTTTCTGATGTCCCCATCCCAGTGTCCCCTCCCAGAGTCCCCAGTCCTGTCCCAGTATCCCCATCCCACTGTCACCAGTCCCCTCCCACTGTACCCAGTCCCACCAGTTCCAGCCCAGTGTCCCTGTCCCACTGTCACCAGTCCCATCCCAGTGTCCCCCATCCTGTCCCAGTGTTCCCAGTTGTGTCCCTGTGTCCCCAGTTCCATCCCAGTGCCAAAACAGCAAAAAAGGAAGAATTTGTGAATTCTTCTCCCGTCACCAGAGAGTGGAAACACGACACGATGGAACCACAAGGAGAAATGAAATAAATTGGTTTAATGCACAAGATGGCGTGGAGGCAAGTCAAGGGTTAAAACCAAACAAAAGTACATCTGAACTTCCAGGAATGTTTGAAAATAATTTATACAGAACATAGAAAAATATATGTATATTTATGTATATATAAAATATTAACATAAAATATTATTTTAAATAATATGATAAATTAATATAATAATATATATAAATATAATATAAATTCTGTTCGTATAAAATATATTAATATAAAATATTTTTGTAAAATATATATTGTATTTCTATTTTATTACTCATGTAATTTTTAGATCAACAATATGTTATGAATATGCATAAACCCTCATGAATATGCATGAACCTCTGTGATGTAACAGGACGTAAAGAACACGGCTTAATTAAGGGTGAGCTTTTGGCAATTAGCACCAGGATTTTATCCCCTAACAAACTTTTATAAAAATTTCAATTCTGACCCGTTTCTCACAGGGGGGTCCTGGCTGATAATGGGGGGGGAACGGGACTGAGCCCCAAGGGACCCGCCAGGTTCTCCTGCATGAGGTCCTGGTGACACGAGGAGCTGGTGGCACTTGGGGAGCTGGTGGCACTTGGGGACACGAGGAGCTGGTGGCACTTGGGGACACGAGGAGCTGGTGGCACTCAAGTGTCCACAAGTCTCCCCAGTGACATCACTGCCCCAATGACATCACAGCAGTGACATCACTGTCCCTGCAGCAGCCTCGGGATGTCCTCGATGGCTCTTTGGCACCTCTCGGCCACTGCGCGGCTGCCGGGCCCACCTGGGCCACCGGTGCCACCAGGGCCAGCATAGGGACTCGAGAGGATGTTGTCAATGAGCTCAAGTGTCCCCAGCAGATGATCCCTGAACAGGCGGGCGCTGGCATCCCACAGCTGCTCAAACTCGGCCACTTTGGCCGCCATGGCCTCGGGGACATTGGAGGACTCCTCCTCTGCCCATGCCCACCCCACATCAGCCTCGAACTCATCGAGCAGCCACTCCAGATGTGAGAGGAACGACATGGCTCTGTCACACGCGGTCACCAAGCGCTTCAGTGGCTCCAGGGCCGCCCTTGCCTAACTTGTGTCACTATGGCATCCCCTCCTCACTCATGGCTGCCTCCTCCTCGCTCATGGCCACCTCCTCCTCACTCATGGCTGCCTCCTCCCCGTCGGTGGCTGCTGCCTCCAGGGCATCGCGTGCCAACCCCGCCGAGGCCACCTCCTCCCAGTCCAGGGCCATCAGCAGCTGCCGGGCTGTGGCCGCCGGGCTGTCCCCACCTGTCCCCCGGGGGGTGGCTTCATCCTGTGGGTCCCCAGCTCGGGCGGGGGCCCGTGGGCATGCAGGCATTACAGAGCTTGGTGGCCTCCTTGGCCAGCTCTTCCCAGATCTCCGTGAGCTCGAACACCAACTCCCGCCAGGCCATGGCTGCCGTTCTCACGTTGTCCCAGCTGGCCTCTGGGGTGGGTTCAAAGGCAGCCAGAGCCTGGCCCAGGGAGGGGACACCGAAGTCGACCAGGGAGGTGACAGTGCCGTGGTCCAGGGTCTCACGGAGTTTCCAGGTGAAGTTCCTCAGGGCGGCATGCAGGAACACTGGGGACACGCGCCGCCGCACGTCCCTGTGTTGCCCGGTCACGGTGGCCACCACCGTGCCCAGTGCGGCCACCACGGCGACCTGCCGCTCCAGCAGCTGCGGAGGGGACAGGGGAGGTGTCACGGACCTGGTGGCACTTGTGGCCTCCTGCGGTGGCGCCTGTGCCCTCCCGGGGTCCCCTATTCCCCTCCCTGGAGGGCTCTGCTGTCCGTCTGTCCCTCCCTTGTTCCCTCTGTCACCCTCTGCCACTCCCCTCCCGCCCCGTGCCCCCTCTGCTGTCCCCTCTGCCACCCCTCCTCCACCCCCCGGGTCCCCTCCCCCACCGCCCCCTCTGTCACCCCCCTCCCCTTCCCGCCCGCCCCCCTGTCGCACCTCTCCGTCCTCCATGCTCACTGAGGACCCGGCGGGGACACCTTGGGGACGCTCCGGTGGCGAAGGAGCCTCGGGACAGGCGCCGGTCCCGACCCAGAACCGGCCCCGGCGGCGGCGCTCGCGGAAATGGCGGAGCCTTGGGAAGGCCGGGAAAGAGCGGGCGGGGCGAGGTGACGCCACCGAGCCTCACCCCGCACTAGGACCGCCGCAATCCATGGGAAGTTCCAGCCTGGATTTGTGAGATTTTTAGGCTCCATCCCAGGCGATTTAGGCTCCCTCCCGCCATTTCCAGACGGATTCCACCGTTCCGCCGTTCCATCTCTCATTGATGAGGGAACGCGGAGCGCTCTGAGGAGCGGGCGGAACTGCCCTCAACCAAGATGGCGGCGCTGCTTCTCCCGCGAGACCTCTGGCGAGAAGCGGGGTGGGGGACGGTTGGGAGGGGATTTTGGGGGGCCTGAGGAGGTTTGGGGGACCCTGAGGGAGAATGGGGGGTCCTGAGAGGATCTGGGGGCTCCTGAGGGAGAACTGGGGGCTCTGACGGGATGTGAGGGGGTTTGGGGTTCGTGAGGGAGAATTGGGGGTTCTGAGAGAGAATTGGTATCTGAGTGAATCTGAGGGCGTCTTGAGGGGATTTTGGGGGGTTCTGAGGGAGTTTCGGGGATTTGTGAGGGGATTTGGGGGTCATGAGGGGATGTGAGAGGGGGTATGAGGGCGCTGAGGGGATGTGAAGGGTTCTGAGGGGGTTTGGGGGGATCTGAGGGAGAACTGGAGATCCAGAAGGGGTTTGAGGTGGATTTTGGGAGGTTCTGAGGGTGAATTGAGGGTCCTGAGGGGATCTGGGAGGGGTCTTGAGTGGCATTGGGTGGATTTTGGGTGGTTGTGGGGGAGAATTTGGGCTCCTGAGGGGGTTTGGGGATCCTGACAGGACTGGGGGGGGCTTGTGAGGGACTTTGGGGGGTCCTGAGGGAGAATTGGGGTCGTGAGGGGATTTGGGGGGAATTTGAGGGGGTCCTTGGGGGGAGTTTGAGGGGGTCCTGGGGGAATTTTGGGGTCCTGAGGGAATTTGGGGGGTTCTTGACTGGATTTGGGGGTTTGTTACTGAATTTTGGGGGGTCTGGGCTGATTTTGGGGGTCCCCAACCAGGTTTAGGTTGATTTGGGGGGATTTGGGATCATTTTGGGGTCCCTGTCTGGATTTTGGGGTAATTTCTGGGTCCCTGACTGGATTCTGGGGGATTCGTGTATATTTTTTGGGTAATTTTGTCTCTCCAATTTTGGGGATCTCGGGTAATGATGGGGTGATGATTTTGGGGTATTTGGTGTAATTTTGGGTTACCATTGGAGTCCCTGATGGGATTTGGGGGTGATTTGGTGCAATTTCATGGTCTCTGATAGGATTTCAGGGGTTCTTTATCATATTTTGGGGGGTTTTGGTGCAATTTCAGGGTCCGTGACTGGAGTCTGTGACTGGATTTTGGGGTAATTTCAGGGTCCCTGTTTGGATTTTGGGGTGATTTGGGGCAATTTTGGAGGGGTCCCTGATGGGATTTTGAGGTCCCTGATGGGATTTCAGGGTATTTTGGGGCAATTTTTGGGGTGGTTTGGGGTAATTTCAGGATCTGTTATGGTATTTGGATGTAATATTGGGGTATTTTGGTGTATCTTGGTTTGAACAGACAGCTGCATGCTGAGCAAGGCAGGAGACGCCCAAAATGGAAAATGTGAACACCCTCCCTCTGAATTGTTATAAATTTGAAATTAAAAGGCTCTTAGGCAAAGATATGGGAGCAGGAATAACACTTCTTAATTTGGGAAGGGAAATAAAAAAAAATTAAAATTAAAATAAGTATAGAAATAAAAATAAGAATAAATATAGCAATAAGAATAAAATTAAAGTCAGAAATAAAAATAAAGTAAAAATAAAATAAAAAATTAAAAGTAGTAAATAATAAAAGGATAGAAACAAAAATAAGACAAAATTAAAATGAGGAATAAAAAGAAAATAAAATATAAAATAATGAAAGTAAAATGAAATAATAAAAAATAAAAAAGATAAAATAATTAATGAAAATAAAACAAAGTAATGAACAATAAAGGATTGAAATTAAAATTAGATAAAAATAAAATAGAAAATTAAAAATTAAAATAAATAATGATAGAAATAAAAATATAAATAAGATAGAAATGAAATGAACAATAACAAATAAAATAAAAAATAAAAATAAAATAATAAAAATTAAAAATAATTAAAAATTATATAAAACCAAAATAAAAATAAGATAAAAATAAGAATAAAAATAATAAAAAGAAAGTCAAAAATAAAAATAACAATTATAAAAAAGGACAAAAACAAAAATAAAATAAAGTCAAAATAAAAGTAAGAAGAAAGCTGCTTCTCTGGGAAGGCAGTGGGCAAAGGCTGCTGTGGTGTTCCAAACCTCAGATTCTATCCAGGGAGGAATGCTTGGCTCCTCCCCCTGGGCAGAGCATCTCCCAATGGGATGATGTCATCCCATCAGCCCTGCAGTGATGCTCAATGACCCATTAACAGCCGATAATTAAGAATAATAGTCCATGAACAGGGGATAATAGTTAATGGCCCATTAACATCAGCTGATTCTTAATTAATGGCCCTCTCCTAGGTTCCAATATGAAGCTGTATTCTATCCCCATCCCCAGGAGCTGTTGACACCAGGAGGGGCATTGGTTTATTGTTTTTCCTGATCTCCTGTTAACGAACCCATTAATTCCATGCACTGAGCAGCAGCTCTCGTTTAAAATCTCACCGATTGCTCCCAGCTTCCCCAGCCTTCCAATCCAACACTGGAAAAGACGCTACCGTGAAATCTTTCCAGGTCACACACAAATTGTACTTTCCTGTTTGACAGCTGAGAACAACTTATCCTCCACTGTTACTAGGTAAACACAGTATTGCTTTTCAGAGAAAATCAGAGCAGGGGAGCTAGTGAAGCAGGGAGGAAAAGAAAAAAATAATTATCAAAACAACGGCAATGTTTTCCAAAATAAAACTAAAATTGTCCAGCTCTTTTACTCACTAATTTTTCAGAGACAGTTGCAAAAGCAGCTCACTATCTTAGTGAGGCTTGATTAACTGAAATCATGACTCAGAGATAACTCCCAGGGTGTCAGGTTGTGTTCTGACTCTGTCAGTGGTTTTATTTTATACTATTGCATGTATTTTGGTGATTTTTTTTCCTAACAAATTGTATTTCTGACTTGGAGTCTCTCATTGGTTTTGCTTTCAAACCAGAACATGATTTTGGTGCCCAAACTTGGCCGCAGCAAGTTTTTGCTACAAACACACTGACAAGGACCTGACACCCTGTGTCTCATCTCTGTGGTGGGTAATCAGAAGGATGGGAGAAAAAAAACCCCTTGTGTACCACAAGGAGACCTAATTTTACCTGAGATCTGTGTGTAAGGTTTCATTCTGTACTTTATATTTTTATATACATATATATATCTCTAAGAGAGCATTGGTTTGGGTATAGATTGTAATAGAATAAGGGGTGGATTATGTTCTAGGTCACAATATAAAAATGTATTCCAGTCTCATCCTCAAGAGCTGCTCAAACCAGGAGGGGCATTGTTTTTTCCTTATCTCCTGGTAATGGGCCCATCACTGCCTTGCCCCATGACTCAGAGATAACTCCCTCCAGGAGCCATTTCTGTTTGATGGGCAATCAAGGATCAATCATGACTCACTGAATGATATCAGCTCATTGTGAGATGCTCTGCCCAGGGGGAGGAGCTCAGCATCCCCACCTGGATATAATCTGGGTTTAGGGACAGAACAGGCAGCCCTTACCCACTGGTTTCCAGAGGACAAGAGCTACCAGATCTTTTCTACGGGATCACCACTTCAACATTTCATCTGGACTGCTGCCACCACCCTAACTAGCAGGGTGTAAAGATGTGTTCTGACTCTGTCAGAGGTTTTATTTTGTATGATTGCTTGTTTGTTGGGTTTTTTTCCATTTTCCTAATAAAATGCATTTCTGACTTGGAGTCTCTCGCTGGTTTTGCTTTCTAACCAGAACAATTGGTCACTGGCGATGGTTGTTTGGCTTGACTGACCAATTGGATCCACGTGTGTGCTGTGACTGGCTGGCAAGGGCCATGGGTTTTCCTTAGCAGTAAAGTGTGGTATAACAAAGGTGATCGATCAGCCTGCTGCAACCATGGAGTCAATGCTCATTATTCCCCGCTGGGCACCGCTGCTACGACAGGACTGATGATTTTTCTTTCAGCACTGCACAGTCCTTTTCCCAACGCCCCCATTTCTTACAGGATGCACTCTGAGCCTTCTCCACAGGGGAAGCTTTCTTGGGTGACTTTCCCTGAGCTGCCTTCTTGCCAGGTTGGGATTAACTCTTTCAGCTGGGCCCCTGTCTCAAAACACCTTCCAGGCAACCTCCAGCAGTTTATCCATGTCTTGAACTCCCTTTATCTTTTCTTCTTATATCATTTGAAGCCTGACCCACACAAAACAAAACCGGATGTGCTTTACCATCAGCTGATTCAGGATCTAGATCAGTATATTTGATGGCACTTTCTCTTCACCTGTTTAAAAAATCAGTGTGTGATTCATCATCATTTGTCCTCACTTGGTACAGCTTTGACCAATTTGCAGCTTTACAGAAATGTGTGTTTTAACCCACATTTCCACGAGGGTTTGATATAATTTTAATTTTGCCATCTGCTCAGGTGTATTTCCACCCCACCCAGGGTTTCCCAAGGGGAAATATCTCAGTGACAGCGCCTTGAAGCAGCTCCTGGCTCTGCTCCCCTCAAGGAACATTGGGATGGCTTTATTGACCACTTGTCTCTCGATGGGGTCAAGTGATGTGTCTGACACAGAGTTCAGATCAGCCCAGGCTGATTTGTATAGAGGATATTTATTAATTAATTAATTTCTAGGCTGTACAGTGCACACATAAATTGATAGATTACATTGCACCAACCAGCAGCTACAAGGAATCATCAATAATCAATATCAGTATCAAATGCCATATCAAATTGCTGGTGATCAATAACAATGTGTGAAAGGCAATACAAAAGTGCAGAAGCCAATATAGGATTGCAGAAACCAAAGCAGAATTGCAGAAGCCAATTATTAAATTGTCATTTATGACCCAGCTCTGCTGGAGGCACAGTGGAAAGCTGGAAGCTGTTGAGGGGACTCATTCACCCCTGTCCCTGAGTATCCCCAGAGTGTCCCTGAGTGTCCCCAGTGTCCCTGAGTGTGCCCAGAGTGTCCCCAGTAAGGTCACCCCAGGAATTCCCATCAGGATTTGGGGCAGTATCAATGAAAAATTCCAGAAAATTCCCCAGATTTATCTCACATACTGCACGGGAAGGGCACAGGTGACAGCAGCAATGCCCCGATGATGTCACTGCCATGATGATGTCACAGCAGTGACCCCACCATCCCAGCAGCAGCTTCGGGATGTCCTCGATGGCTTTTTGGCACTTCTCAGTCACCACATGGGCATTGGAGCTGTTGGAATCACAACTGAAGATGTTGTTGATGTCATCATGTGCCCCCAGCAGGCGATCCTTGGCCAGGCGGGCGTTGACCACCCACAGCCGCTCGGCCATGGACACCTTGGCTGGCAAGGCCTCAGGGACATCGGGGGACTCCTCCTTTGTCCCCTCCATGGTGTCTATGATGTCCCCAAGCAGGTGCTGCAGCTCCCGGGGGAACGCGGTGGCTTCGTCACACACGGCCACCAAGCGCTCCAGCAGCCCCAGGGCCTCCTCCACCTCCTGTCCCTTCCTGGTGGCCATCAATGCCTGGCTCTCAGCCACCACAGCCTCTCCCATGGCCACGGTGACCATCAGCACCTTGTTGGTGGCCACCACCATCCGGGCCTTGAGCACAGCCATTGCCGAGGCCCCCTCCTCCCTGTGAAGGGCCTGTGGCAGCTCCACCATGTTCTCCTGAGCTGTCCCCAAGCAGGCAGCCGTGTCCTGCCAGTTCCTGGCCTTGGCAGGGGCGGTGGCTGCAACAGCGACCTCAGCAGTGGCCACCTCCCTGCAGGTGGCACGGAGCTCGGTGGCCTCTCTGGCCAGCCAGTCCCAGCTGTCCATGAGTGTGGTCACAACTCCCACCAGGTGCTGGTCACAGCTCTTACATCAGCCCAGGTGGTCCCAGGGGTGGCCCTGAGGGTGACCAGGGTCCGGCCCAGGGAGGGGACACCACGGTGGCCCAGGGAGGTGACACTGCCGTGGTTCAAGTCCTATGGAGGCTCCGAGTGAAGTTCTCTAGGTCCTCACACAGGGAGTTTGGGGACTGCGCAGGTACTTGGCCCTGTGTGGCCTGGTCATGGTGGCCACCACCTCACCCAGGGTGGCCACCACATCCACCAGTGCATGCAGCTGCAGAGGGGACACCTGGGGAGGGGACAGGGGAGGTGTCAGGGACCTGGTGGCACTTGCCCTGGAGGATTCTGCTGTCCCCTCTGTTGCTTTGCGACTCCCTGTCCCCTCTGCCACCCCTCGTGTCCCCTCTGCAGGGACACAGGGACACCGCAGAGGGGGCACCAGGGACATGGCACTACCACCAGCCCAGTGGCACCAGTTCTGCCCCAGGCAGGTGGCACATGAGGGGCTCTTGGTGACACAAGGAGCTGGTGGCACTCAAGTGTCCACAAGTCTCTCCAGTGACATCACTGCCCCGATGAAGTCACAGCAGTGACATCACCGTCCCCTGCAGCAGCCTCGGGATGTCCTTGATGGCTCTTTGGCACCGCTCAGTCACTGCGTGGCTACCGGAGCCACCCAGGACACCGTGGCCACCACAGGGATTCAAGAGGATGTTGTCAATGACCCCAAGTGTCCCCAGCAGGTGATCCTTGGCCAGGTGGGTGCTCGCATCCCACAGCCACTCAAACTCAGCCACCTTGGCAACCGAGGCCTGGAGGACATCAGGGGACACCTCGTTTGTCCCCTTCAGGATGGCCTCAATGTCCCTGAGCCGCCACTCCATGTTCCAGTTGAACAAGGTGGCTCTGTCACATGTGGCCACCAAGCGCTGCAGTGGCCCCAGGGCCTCCTCTGCCCAGTATTCTCTCCAGGTGGCCACCCCAGCCTCTCCCATGGCCTCACTGGTGGCTGCCACCACCTGGGCACCATGCGTGGCCATTTCCCCGGCCACCACCTCCTTGTCCAGGGCCACCATCAGCTGCTGCTCCGTGACCATGTTCTCGGAGGCATCACGGAGCTTGGTGGCCTCCCTGGCCAGCCAGTCCCAGCTGTCCACGAGCCTGGCCACCAACTCCCTGCCAGGCCTTGGCTGCAGCTCTCACATTGGCCTGGGTGGTCCCAGGGGTGGCCCCAAGGCCAGCCAGGGCCCATCTCAGGGAGGGGACACTGGAGTCGCGCAGGGAGGTGACAACGCCGTGGTTCAGGGTCTCACGGAGTCTCGAGGTGAATCTCCCCAGGGCCGCGTGCAGGGACTTTGGGGGCACACAGCACTGCATGGCCTGGTGTAGCCTGGTCACAGTGGCCACCACCTTCCCCAGGGTCGCAACCACAGACACCAAAGCCTCCAGCAGCTGGGAAGGGGACGGCTAGGGAGGAGACAGGGGAGATGTCAGGGACCTGGTGGCACTTATGGCTTTCTGAGATGGCCCCTGTGCCCTCCTGGAGTCCCTGTTGTTCCCTTCCAGGAGGGCTCTGCTGTCCCCTCTGTACTTTTGTCCCCCCCTTGTCCCCTCTGTCACCCCCTTGTCCCCTCTGCCACTTGTAGCCCCTGCCACCCCCTGCTGTCCCTTCTGCCACTGCCCACTGTCGCCCTTGTTGTCCCCTCCACCCCTCACCCCCCCAGTCATTCCCACTCCCACCCCCCCTCACCCCCCTTTCCCCTCCACCCCTCTGTCACCTCCCCCCTTCCTGCCACTCCCTCATGTCCCCTTTGTGACCCTCTGCCCCTCCCGCCACTCCCCGTGTACCCCCCATACCCCGTTGGCCCTTCTGCACCCCTGTCCCCCCTCCTCCCCCACTGTCCCCTCTGTCCCCCTCTCCCCCCACCCTGTCGCACCTTTTGGAGCTGCATGCTCACTGGGGACACCTTGGGGACGCTCTGAGGATGCTCTGGGGGTCTCAGGAGCCTTGGGATGTCCTCGATGGCTCTTTGGCACCGCTCAGTCACCCCACAGGCGTTGAGGCTGTCGGGACCACCAGTGAAATAGAAGCCAATGATGTCTTGAAGTGTTCCCCTGCAGGTGATCCTTGGCCAGGCGGGCGTTGGCCTCCCACAGCCGCTCGGCCTCGGTCACCTTGGCCACCAAATCCTCGGGGATATCAGGGGGCTCTGGGGCCCAGATACCCTCATCTGTGACCAACTCCTCATATGTGGCCTCCAGCGTGTTCTTGACGTCCCCAAGCAGGTGCTGCAGCTCCCGGGGGAACGCGGTGGCTTCGTCACACGCGGCCACCAAGCGCTCCGGCAGCCCCAGGGCCGCCTCCATCTGCTGTCTCACCATGGTGGCCCTTGTTGCCTCGCTGGCAGCCACCCTGGCATCTCTCCTCAGGCGGGCTTCATGCCCGGCCACCACCTCGGCCCCCCTCTCCCTGCCCAGGGCCTGACCCAGCTCCCCCATGTTTTCCTGAGCTGTCCCATCACGGGCAGCCTTGGCCTGCAGCTCCCTGGCCCAGGCAGTGGCGGTGGCCGCCCTGTCGGCTGCCTCAGTGGCCACGCTCCTGCAGGTATTGCAGAGCTTGGTGGCTGTCCTGGCGAGCTTGGCCCAGCTCTCATCGAGCACAAACACCGACCTCTGCCACTTGCTGGCTGCCATTGTCACATTGCCCCAGGCAGTCTCTGGGGTGCTCCTGTAGGCGGCCAGGGCCTGGCTCAGGGAGGTGACAGGGTCATCATCATCGGAGGTGACATTGCAGCGCCACCAGGTGTCATCAGTGGAGAACAGGATGACCCGGAGCTCCTTGGTGAAGTCCTCCAGGTCCCAGTACAGGCGCAATGCGGACACGGGCAGCACTTCCTCGTCCACCCTGGGCAGGGTGGCCAGCAGCTCGCCCAGGGTGGCCACCACGGTGACCTGTGGCTGCAGCAGGGCCGGGGACAGCTGGGGAGGGGACAGGGGAGGTGTCAGGGACCTGGTGGCACTTACGGCCTCCTGGGGTAGCCCCCTGTCTCTGAGGGGGTCCCCTTTGTCCCCTCTGTCCCTTTGTCAGCCTCTTGTTCCCTCTGCAACCTCGTGCCCCTCCCCTTGTAGCCCGTCCTGCCCTGTGCCCCCTCCACTGTCCCCTCTGCCACTCCGTGCCAGCCCCCATGTCCCCTTCCCCCCATATACCCCGCATCCCACACCGTCCCCTCCCCTCCATATCCCCTCCACCCCCTCGGTCACCTCCCCCCTTCCTGCCACTCCCTGCTGTCCCCTTTCCGACCCCCTGTCCTCTCCCGCCACCCCCCCATGTCCCCCTCATCCCCCATTGCCCCCTCCCACCGTTGTGCCCGTGCCCCCTTCCCCCCCCACCGCACCTCTTGGAGCCCCATGCTCACTGGGGACACCCTGGGGACGCTCTGGGGACTCTCCAGGGATTGAAGGAGCCTTGGGATGTCCTCGATGGCTCTTTGGCACCGCTCGGCCACCTCATGGGCACTGGGGCCGGTGGAAGCACCAGTGAAATAGATCTTGATGTCTTGAACTGTTCCCCCCAGGTGATCCTTGGCCAGGCGGGCGTTGGCCTCCCACAGACGCTCGGCCTCGGCCACCTTGGCCACCAAATCCTCGGCAACATCGGGGGATGCCTCATTTCTCCTCTTCAGGATGGCCTGGGTGTCCCTGAGCAGGCGCTGCAGCTCCCGGGGGAACGCGGTGGCTTCGTCACACGCGGCCACCAAGCGCTCCAGCAGCCCCAGGGCCGCCTCCACCCGCTGTCTCACCATGGTGGCCCTTGTTGCCTCGCTGGCAGCCACCACGGCCTGTCTCATCACCTGGGCTTCATGCCCAGCCACCACCTTGGCCCCCTCCTCCCTGCCCAGGGTCTGACCCAGCTCCCCCATGTTTTCCTGAGCCTCGGCCTGCCTCTCCCTGGCCTGGGCCAACACGTAGGCCGCCTCTGTGACCACCTTCCTGCAGGTGTTGCGGAGCTTGGTGGCCTTCCTGGCCAGCTCGTCCCAGCAGTTCGAAAGAGCATCCACCGACCCCTTCCACTTGCTGGCCGCCATTGTCACATGGAACCCGGTGGTCCATCTGGTGCTCTTGTAGGCGGCCAGCGCCTGGCTCAGGGAGGTGACAAGGTCACCATCATCGCAGATGACATTGTGGCGCCACCAGGTGTCATCAATGCAGTACAGGGTGGCCCAGAGCCCCCTGGAGAAGTCCTCCAGGTCAAAGTACAGGTCCACAGCGGATATGAGATGCATCTTGTCCCACCTGGGCAGGGTGGCCAGCAGCTCGCCCAGGGTGGCCACCACGGTGACCTGTGGTTGCAGCAGGGCCGGGGACAGCTGGGGAGGGGACAGGGGAGGTGTCAGGAACCCGGTGGCATTTGTGGCCTCCTGGGGTGGCCCCCTGCCCCCAACGGGTCCCCTTTGTCCTCTCCATCCCTTTGTCAGACTCTCACTCCCTCTGCCACCCTGTGCCAGCCCCCACGTCCTCTCCCCCCCCCGTGTCTCCCCCACCCCCCACCTCCCCTCACTCCCTTTCCCCTCCATCCCTCTGTCACCTCCCCCCTTCCTGCCACTCCCTCATGTCCCCTTTGTGACCCTCTGTCCCCTCCTGTCACTCCCCATGTACCCCCCATGCCCCGTTGCCCCTTCCCCACCCCTGTCCCCCCTCCTCCCCCAGCGTCCCCTCTGTTCCCCCTCCCCGCCCAGTCACACCTCTTGGGGCTCCATGCCCACTGGGGACATCTTGGGGATGCTCTGGGGACACTCCGGGGGTCTCAGGAGCCTTGGGATGTCCTCGATGGCTCTTTGGCACCGCTCGGTCACCCCACAGGCACTGGGCCTGATGGGTTCACCATCGAAATAGAACTTGATGATGTCATCAAGTGTCCCCCGCAGGTGATCCTTGGCCAGGCGGGCGTTGGCCTCCCACAGACGCTCGGCCTCGGCCACCTTGGCCACCAAGTCCTCAGGGACATCTGGGGATGCCTCATTCGTCCCCTTCAGGATGGCCTCAATGTCCCCAACCCTGCGCTGCAGCTCCCGGGGGAACGCGGTGGCTTCGTCACACGCGGCCACCAGGCGCTCCAGCAGCCCCAGGGCCGCCTCCACCCGCTGTCTCACCATGGTGGCCCTTGTTGCCTCGCTGGCAGCCAACCTGGCCTGTCTGTCACCCAGGCTTCGTGCCCGGCCACCACCTCAGCCCCTCCTCCCTGCCCAGGGCCTGACCCAGCTCCCCCATGTTTTCCTGAGCTGTCCCATCACGGGCAGCCTCGTCCTGCAGCTCCCTGGCCCGGGCGGTGGCAGTGGCTGCCTTGGTGTCTGCCTCAGTGGCCACGCTCCTGCAGGCATTGCAGAGCTTGGTGGCTGCCCTGGCCAGCTGGGCCCAGCTGTTCACAAGCATGGACACCGACCCCTTGCACTTGCTGGCTGCCATTGTCACACGGTCCCAGGTGGTCCCTGGGGTGCTCCTGTAGGCAGCCAGGGCCTGGCTCAGGGAGGTGGGAGGGTCATCAATATCGGAGGTGACATTGACGTGCCACGAGGTGTCATCAATGCGGTACAGGGTGTCCCGGAGCTCCTTGGTGAATTCCACCAGGTCAAAGTACAGGTTCATTGCAGACACGAGCAAAATCATCTCATCCAGCCTGGGCAGGGTGGCCAGCAGCTCTCCCAGGGTGGCCACCACGGTGACCTGTGGCTGCAGCAGGGCCAGGGACAGCTGGGGAGGGGACATGGGAGGTGTCAGGGACCTGGTGGCATTTATGGCCTCCTGGGGTGGCCCCCTGCCCTCGAGGGGTCCCCTTTGTTCCCTCTGTCCCTTTGTCAGCCTCTTGTTCCCTCTGACACCCCCTGCTCCTCCGCTCGGAGCCCCTCCTGCCCCTGCCCCTCTGCTGTCCCCTCTGCCACCCCAATCCCCCACTGCTGTTCCCTCCCCCTCGTTTCCCCTCCACTCCTCTGTCACCTCCCCCCTTCCTGCCACTCCTTCCTGTCCCCTTTGTGACCCCCTGTCTCCTCCTGCCACCCCCCATGTCCCCCCATCCCC
The DNA here is from genome assembly GCF_901933205.1 of Camarhynchus parvulus. Taxonomy (NCBI): domain Eukaryota; kingdom Metazoa; phylum Chordata; class Aves; order Passeriformes; family Thraupidae; genus Camarhynchus; species Camarhynchus parvulus. The sequence goes on along the minus strand of NW_022148534.1, from coordinate 96,118 downwards.
CACTGCCCCCTTCCCTGCCCCCTCTGTCCTCCCCCTCTCCCCCGCCCCCCCATCGCACCTCTTGGAGCCCCATGCTCACTGGGGACACCTTGGGGACACTCCGAGGATGCTCCGGGGGTCGAAGGAGCCTTGGGATGTCCTCGATGGCTCTTTGGCACCGCTCGGCCACCTCACGGGCACTGGGGCCGGTGGGAGCACCATTGATATAGAACCTGATGGTGTCTGGAAGTGTCCCCAGCAGGTGATCCTTGGCCAGGTGGGTGTTGGCCTCCCACAGCCGCTCAGCCTCGGCCACCTTGGCCACCACTTCCTCGGCAACATCGGGGGATGCCTCATTTCTCCCCTTCAGGATGGCCTCAATGTCCCTGAGCAGGCGCTGCAGCTCCGGGGGAAACGCGGTGGCTTCGTCACACGCGGCCACCAAGCGCTCCAGCAGCCCCAGGGCCGCCTCCATCCACTCCTTCAACCATGGTGGCCCTTGTTGCGTCCCTGGCAACTTTCCTCGCGTACCTTCTCACCCAGGCTTCATGTGCGTCCCGCCCCTCGGCCCCTCCTCCCTGCCCTGGGCCTGACCCAGCTCCCCCATGTTCTCCTGAGCTGTCCCATCACGGGCAGCCTTCGGCCTGCAGGTGCTTGGCCCAGGAGGTGGCGTGGGCCTCCATTTTGGCTGCCTCCGCAGCCGCCTCAATGGCCATCACCCTGCAGATGTCGTGGACCTTGGTGGCTGTCCTGGCCAGCCCGGCCCAGCTGTTCTCGAGCGCAGCCACCAACCCCTGCCACTTGCTGGCTGCCCATGTCACACGGTCCTGGGAGGTCCCTGGGGCGCTCCTGTAGGCGGCCAGGGCCTGGCTGAGGGAGGTGACAGGGTCATCATCTTCTACGGTGACATTGCGGCACCACCAGGTGGCATCAGTGCAGTACAGGGTGTTCCGGAGCTCCTTGGTGAAATCCACCAGGTCCCAGTACAGGCAGCTTGCGAACCGGTTCAGCAGCATCATCTCATCCAGCCTGGGCAGGGTGTCCAGCAGCTCGCCCAGGATGGCCACCACGGTGACCTGTGGCTGCAGCAGGGCCGGGGACAGCTGGGGAGGGGACAGGGGAGGTGTCAGGGACCTGGTGGCACTTACGGCCTCCTGGGCTGGCCCCCTGCCCTCGAGGGGTCCCTTTGTCCCCTCTGTCCCTTTGTCAGCCTCTTGTTCCCTCTGACACCGCCTGCTCCTCCTCTCATAGCCCCTCCCACCTCCTGCCCCTCTGCTGTCCCCTCTGCCACCCCCTGCCTCCGCCTGTTGTCCCCCCCCAACCCTCTGTCACCTCCTCCCTTCTCACTGTGACCTCCTGGCCCTTCCCGCCACCCCCATGTCCCCTTCGTGCCCCAATGTCCCCCTTTCACCACCCCCCGTGTCCCCCCTGTCCGCTGCCCCCCCACCACTCCAGGATTGTCACACCTCGAGGGGCTCCATGGTAGCTGGGGACCCTCCGGGAACGCTCCAGGGACACTCCGGGTGACAAACACGCCCGGGCGCCAGCTGGGGACACGCAGGAACGGGGCACGGCCAGACGGAAGAAACAGGAAGCGGTGACATCACTGCCTCCCTGGCTGTGGGGCCAGGGCGGGGTCCCCAATGTCCCCCCCGATGTCCCCAACGGGACCCCTAATGTCCCCTCAGGGTCCCCAGCAAGGCTCAAGTGTCCCCTGATGTCCTGTTGGTAACACTGGGGACACACCAGGGTCCTGTTGGGGACACTGTGGGGACGTCGGGGACATCGTGGTGACCCAAAATGGGACAGGGCACGTCCGGGTGGCCCCAGTGTCCCCAAGGGAAGGACACGGGGGTGTCCCCAAGGTCCCCAACAGGACCCCAGTGAGTCCATGGTGTCCCCAGCTGGACATTGGGGGACACTTGAGCCTTGTGGGGGACATCGGGGCAACACCGGGGCCATGTGGGGACACTCAGGGGACATTGGGGTCCCACTGGGGACATTGGGGGGACATTTGGGGGACCCTGCCCTGGCTCCACAGGTGGGGGGGGCAGGGGGGACAGTGAGGTCACCTCTTCCTGCTTCTTCCATCTGGCCGTGCCACGTTCCTGTGTGTCCCCAACTGTCACCCGGCTGTGTTTGTCACCTGGAGTGTCCCCAGAGTGTCCCCAGAGTATCTCCAGAGTATCCCCAGAGTATCCCCAGAGTGTCCCAGAGTGTCCCTGGAGTGTCCCCAAATGGCCATGGAGCCCTGTGGGGTGTGACAATCCCGGCGTGGAGGGACACAGGGGTGACAGAGGGGAAAGGAGGGCGTGGCAGGAAGGGAGGAGGTGACAGAGGGGTGGAGGGGACTGAGGGTGGCTGAGGGGACAACAGGAGGTGGCAGGGGGTGGCAGAGGGCATGAGGGGGTGACAAAGGGACAGAGGGGACAGCAGAGCCCTCCAAGGAGGGGACAAAGGGGACCCCAGGAGGGCACAGGGGCCCCCACAGTAGGCCACAAGAGCCACCACGTCCCTGACACCTCCCCTGTCCCCTTCCCAGGTGCTCTGGCCTCTGGTGTCCGTGGTGGCCGCCCTGGGCCACAGAGGGACCAGCAGCAGCACGTGTCCCCAGAGTCCCTGAGGAGCTTTGCCTGGCACCTCCATAACACCCTGAACCACCGTGGTGTCACCTCCCTGGACCACCGCGATGTCCCCTCCCTTGGCCAGGCCCTGGCCACCCTCGGGTCCACCCCGGGAGACACCTGGGCCAAGGTGAGAGCCTCAGCCTGGGCCTGGTGGGAGTCGGTGGCCATGCTGGCCCAGAGCCTGGGGGGCCTCTGAGCTCTGCGAGGCTTGCGAGGACAAGGCCACCACTGAGGCCACCAGGACCAAGAGGATGAGGCCATCCACAGGAAGACAGCTGGGGACAACCTCGTGGCCGTGGCTCAGCAGCCGCCGGTGGCTCTGGGCAGGGAGGAGGTGGCCTCGGCAGGGGCTGCACACGAGGCCTGGGTGGCAGAGGCCACGAACAAGGAGGTGGAGGAGGAAGAGGCAGCCACTGAGGAGGAGGTGGCCACCAGGAGGGGACAGCATTGACAGGTGGCCCTGGGGCCACTGGAGTGCTTGGGGGTCGCATGTGAAAGAGACGAAGAGTATTTCATCTGGGATCTGTGGCACCGGCTCCATCGAGGCCATCCTGAAGGGGACAAAGGAGGCATCCCCCAATGTCCCCGAGGCCTTGGTGGCCACGGTGGCTGAGGCTGAGTGGCCATGGGAGGCCAGCACCTACCCCTGGCCACCCATCACCAGCTGGGGACACTTGGGGATGATCTGCAGACTCCTCACGAAGCCCTCTTGTGGCCCCGATGGCCCTGATGGCTCGGGTAGCCTGGTAGTCCCACTGGCCACAGGGCAGCCAGTGATGCCAAAAAGTCACTGAGGACATCCCGAGGCTGCTGCGGGGACAGTGATGTCACCACTGAGATGTCATTGGGGTGGTGACATCATCGGGGACATCGCTGCTGTCACCTGTCCCGTCTCCCCTACCCACAAGGGATTAGAGACAAATCAGGGGGAATTTTCTGGGAAATTTCATTGATATTGTCCCAAATCCTGATGGGAGTTCCTGGGGTGACATCACTGGGGACACTCAGGGACACACAGAGAGGACACTTAGGGGCACTCTGGGACACTCTGGGGACACTCTGGGGACACTCAGGGACAGGGGTGAATGAGTCCCCTCAGCAGCTTCCAGCTTTCCACTGTGCCTGCAGCAAAGCGGGGTCATAAATGACAATTTAATAATTGGCTGCTGCAATTCTGCATTGGTTCTGAAATTCTGCATTGGCTTCTGCAATTCTGGATTGGCTGCTGCAGTTCTGCATTGGCTTTTGCAAAAGAACACTTTCACAAGTATTCTGCTCTAGTACTTGATTATTGATTGTTGATAATTCCTTGCAGTTGCTTGCTGGTACAATATAATCGATCAGTTTATCTGTGCACCGTGTAACCGATTCAATGCTGGAGTAATAAATCGATATTATATCATAAGCCTTAAAATATTAAAAATAGACAAATATTAAATAGATTAATAATAACTGTTAAAATAGGGACTATGCAATGGTAAAATGATTTTGTGTAACTGACTCAGGTGCAAAACAATTTCCTTGTTTCTCACATCTGTGGACCGACCTCTCCAGGTGATGATAACAGTGACACAAATGTGACAAGAATTCATTAATTTATCAGGGGATGTGAAACAACAGGATGGAACCAGAAGAAGAAATAAATAATATTGACCTAATCGACAGAATGTCCTGCAGACAAGTCAGAGGTTCAAACCAAACAAGAGTTCCTGGAACATCCAAACCTCCCAGGAATGTCTGAATAATGCCTAAACTCAGGAATGTGTTTGTAGCCCTGCAGTGGAACTGGATCCGGAGAACAATGGGTTCCAGATCCGGAGAACAATGGGTTAAGTTAAGGGCGAGTTCTTTGGCCAAGCGCCAAAATCCTTTTATCGCCCTTATTAAACTTTTACACTTTTCAAAGAGTGAATTTTTTTTCTCACACCCGGCTGTGGTTTGGGGTCCCCCCGCTGCTGAGCACTGACCCCGCCCCGGGTGTCGCTGGGACCCCAAAAACCGCAGCCACCACCGCCTTGTGGGGGTTGGGATTTTCTGTTCTTTCCTTGTTCCTTGTGGATTTTTTCCCATGGAGTTGCTGAGAGGCGCTGATGGCGGAGTGCTGGAGAAGGCGGGGAGGGGGAATCCTCTGGTTTTTGGGAGTTTCTCTGGGGCGGGGGGGGACAGAGATACCTGGAGAATGGGGGCAGGGGTGGGGGCAGCCTCTCTCTGTGGCTCTTTGGCATCGGAGGAGGGTGGCCAGGCTGTCGCTGCAGAGAGAATTCACGGGCACCGCGGGAGCTCAGCGCTGAGGGACCGATCACCGTCTGCTCGTGTGCCCTGGGAATCCTGAATTTCCTGTGCTCTGGGAATCCCGAACTTTGTGTGCCCCGGGAATCATGAACTTAATGTGCCCTGGGAATGCTGAATTTTGTGTGCCCCGGGAACCCTGCACCTCAGGTGCCCCAGGGCTCCTGAACTTCGTGTGCCCTGGGAATCATGAATTTTGTGTGCCCCGGGAATCATGAACTTAATGTGCTCTCGCGAATCCTGAATTTTGTGTTCCCCTGGAAATCCTTAATTTCGTGTGCTCTGGGAATCCTGAATTTCGTGTTGTTAAATATGAGAGCAGTGTCCCGGTGCTAAAGTGATTTCAGCATTTATAATAAGAAAAAGAAAGGCCCAAAGCAAGGGGGCTCGGGCCGAGCAGGAGCGTTCCCATCGAGGATGCTGCAGCGCCGGCGCTGGAGCTGCTTCAGCAGCGATGTCCCCGATGTTCCAGATGGAGCGGCACAGATTCTGTGGGTCAGAAGCCCCTTTTTATCCTGTTTTTTGTCCCTTTGGATTGGTTTCTTTTTGGATCCTTCATTTGCATGAAGGTTTAAGGTGCCTGATTGGCCCATTACAGCTCTGTCCAGGCTGGCCCATTTCACCTGGGGGGTGCTGCACTTTACTTGGGTGTATTATGGTACATTGAGTATCGTATTTCTTATAACTACCCTTTAAACCCTTTTTACAATCTCATAACCAAACAAACACTACATACTTAACTATCTATCAACTATTTTACAACAGTTTCTAACCTATTTTTAACAATTTTCCCCTCCAACTATTTGATCAGGCTTCTAGCCAGCATCAACATTTTAGAGTTCAACTTCTACTTTTCTCAGTTTCTCGTACTGTTCAAGCACATCTCTGGCATTCTGATCCCTCTGTTCTTTCATTAACACCACTTTGTCACCATTTCTCCTTTCCACATTCCCTTGCAGCATGATGCTGCTGTGGACAATGCTCGTCACTATCCAGACTAGACATGGAATTACATGTGGTGTCGCAGACATCTCTTAGTGAAAAATCTTTTCTTTGGGATTTTTCCTTCTGAGGAGCTGTGGCCTCGGAGACAGACGTAGACAATTGTTATCTGCTGTTGTGGAATGCAACAGGTCCGTCTGGGTTGGCCCAGCTTGGATGTTTATAGTTAATGGCACATCCAGGACTGAGATCTCTTGGACAGAGTCTGAGAGAGCTGCCTTTGTTATCATTTTTCTTTCTAGTCTATTCTTAGCTTAGCTCAGCTTCTGGAAATCTTTCTTTTTCTTTTTAGTATAGTTATAATATATGTATATATCATAAAATACTAAATCAAGCCTTCTTAACATGGAGTCAGCGTTCTCGTCTCTCACCTCACCTGAAAACCCCAGTGATCACAGTCACACATGTGGTAGGAATATTACACTTGCTAGGGCACACACCAAAAAGAAGACCAATTTTGTCCACCATTTACCATTCCAGGTGAACAAGTTGTCCCACCAATCAGAGTCTCCAGACAAGGGGGTCCATTTTTGTGCTTCAACATTGGTTAGTTTTCTAATATTTTGAGTGGTGTTTTTAATTACATGACCGTGGTCATCGATCTCTAGGCAGTATTCTGAAGTATTAAATTTCCCACAGATCCCTCCTTCCTCTGCAGGGAGGTAGTCCACTGCCAATGGGATCTGGTAAATCACTGACAATGTTTGTTGTTGTTGCTGGTTTATGAGATCGATGGTCAGAGTTGTTTGATTGGACGTGATTTCAAGCACTGCTTGTAGACACATGATTCGATTGGCGTGTATTCTGGGGTTCTGTACCCCCAGGATCCACCTTGGGCCCAGGGAGCTGGCCCATCAGGATCTATAATCCTTTCTGGGGTCCAAATTTCATTGTAACAATTTTGGGTTCCGCCAATTAAACTCCTTTTCGGCCCAGATCATCATATACTGGGACTGCTAAGTTTGATTTCACATCCCTAGGCAGTAAGGAAAAGGATGGTTTTATTGCTCCAATTGTGCAACTCCTGCTCCACCCTCCCGGTAACTTCACATTGGCTGTGTTACCACAGATCCAAAATAAACTTTTAGGTGCATCCCTGTTGTGGTTAGGCGCTGGCAAAATGCTAGTGATTTATGAAAATATATTCTCTCTGGTGTCTAGAGTGAGATGTGATTAGAAATAGAGCAAAGCATGCTCTAGCTTAGAATAAAGAAAAAAAACCCTTTATTAACCTACATCTATATGAAAAGAACAACACACAGAACTCAGAATGAAAACTTTCTAAAATATTCTTCCTCCCCCCACTAAATTTCTAGCACATTACAGTAAGACAAAACTTTGGATTCTCAATTCAGTTACTACTCTTCAGATAACTAACTCTTAGTCTATCACCAATTTTCAGATAATCAATTTTCAGTTTGCCAAGAAGAGAGAAGTCCCTCTTGTACCACAGGCTTCTCCAGGAAACACAGTTGAGACCTCTTGTGTTTCCATGTCACACACGGCACTGCCCGGAGATCATTTGCCATCGTGACATCTTCCTTCCCTGCCCAGTGCTCTCACCACTGCACATGGGCCAGAGCTGTTTCTGGGGCTCCCCTTTTAAGGATGCTTTGTCCAGTTCCATAAAAGCAACAGTCTCTCACTTTTGGGACACCAGTCCTCCCCCAGATTCACTCCCTGGGGCTGAGGGGTCTGAAGAACAGAGATCTTCTTCTTCACTGAAGGTCGAAGGCAACCACTACTCTCTTCACTCCTTGTCTCTGTTCATGCCACTCTTTCACATCACATCACTGCGCTCTCTTGGCTCCAAGCCATTGCTTCCCCCTAAATGCACTCTCTGTGTCACAGAAAAAAAGATAGTTCTGTCTATAACTATACAAGAAAAGTCCAGCCAAAGGCCACTCCATCATCTCCTCCCACCTAGGATTCTTCTCAACTCTTCAGACATCTTTCACTTGCACACACTTTCATCACACTCGCCTATTTCTTTTTATTTCATCTCTATCTCTCTTCGCGTTCAGCTTCAGAATAATCAGCATTTGTAAAGTTTCTATCATCTAAGAAAAGAGTTCAGATCTCGGGCTCTGCCTGTCTGGAACTCTGACGCTGCCCTGCCCAGCCCCTTCTCGCTGCACCCTCGCTGCACCGCCCGCCCCTTCTCCTTCTCAGCAGCCCTGCTGCCAGCACATGATAGCGAATTTCCAAGGAGCACAAACACAGGCACGAGCACGAGCTCTCTGTCTCTCTCCCGGGGCAGGGGAAGAGCTGCCCGCTGCTTCTCAGCGTTCTTCTCCCCTTCTCTCTTGCCGAAGCCTTCACTGCCCTTCTCTGTCCCAAGCTCTCACCTCCCTCACCCGGGCGCACGGCTTCCCCTGCCCCGCTCAGCCCGCAGCTGAGCAGCAGAGCTCTGACTTCTTTCACAGACCACAGCTAAAAGAGCTTCCCCTGAGAGCTCTCTGCTTTTAACCCCCTCTCAGAAGCGTATCCATATCCTCAGTGGCCACACCAATTGCCAATATTCCAATCTCAACATTTATTCCTTTAACCACCAAACTCTCAAAAAACTCACTTCCTTTTCAAACCAAAACAATCCCAGAAATTAGATTCTTGATTTGTTATATGTTTCCAATACTTGGATAGGTTTATCTGTTTCCCAGAATGGGTTAATATAATCTCCTAAGCATTCAAACATTTTTTCTTTTTCACTGTATACATATCTACTTTCACTTTTTTTTATTGAGCAATATGAATGGGGGGTTTCTGGGATCCACCCAGCGTATGTGTGTCATTTGATGCTAGATATCTTTTACATGGCATTTCTCCTACTCCTATAGTATACATTTTCCCTTTTTTTGATAAACACTCTTCCCCTATGACTGTTGATTTAAGCTTCCACTCTCTGTCCCTTCTTTTGGATGCTACCATGCTTCTTCTTGATGTAATCCAGTTTAAAATGTCCAGGGGACCTAAACTGATACCGTCCCATGGCCAAATTTCACTTAAGTGTGTCCCCCCGCACACCCAGCAATCGGTCAAATTAAATTATTTTGTAATTTTTTCCACCATATCGATAAAAAGATTCTTTCCATATATTTGTCCCTCTCAATCCCTTTGTCTTTTCAATTGCACTTCTTTCTCTTTGAATGTATCCTCTAAGTTGTTTTCACTTTCTTCAAAACATACCCATCTTTCTTTCATAGGGCACTCTCCTGACATCTTCTGGCTTGCGTTTGCAATACTTTTAGCCAACAAATACTTTTTCTTATCCTCTTTACAGGCTGTTAACTGGGAGTGATCGATACATTTGGGATTCCTGTTTGTGTGTACTCTGATTAATACACTTACTGTATCTCCTCTATACAAGGGACACTAACACTTCTCGCAGGTGTTTCCTCCACTTCCTTTGCAGTAAGGGAGTAGCAGCGTTGCTACCAGTGGGAGTCTGGTACAGGCTGGCCTCCTCGCCTCTTGATCCACAGGAGTTTTCTTGGTGCCCTGACAGTTTTTCCCAGAGGGAGTTCCTGATCCAGTCTTGCCTCCCACCTCTGGTTCTCCCTTCTTCTGGAGACATTCTGCCATGACACTCATCTTACCGACTGCCTTCCCTCAATTTGGTCCCAATTAAGGTTGCAAGGAGAGCGCTCTATGGAACAGTACTGGAAACTGAGATGTTATTTTGGCTGTCAATTCTTAGCTTAACAAAACTTGGACTTTATAACTGATGAAAACTAGAGCAGGCTCCCTGTGCTAAAGTGATTTCAGCATTTGTTATAAGGAAAAGAAAGGCCTAAAGCAAAGGAGCCCTGGGCTGAGCAGGAGCGTTCCCATCGAGGATGCTGCAGCGCCAGCACTGGGGGTTCTTTTCAGCAGTGATGTCCCCGATGTCCCACATGGAGCAACATGGATTCAGTGGGTCAGAAGCCCCTTTTTATCCTGTGTTTTGTCCCTTTGGATTGGCTTCTTTTTGGATCCTTCAATTACATGAAGATTTAAGGCGCTTGTTTGGCCCATTACAGCTCTGTCCAGGCTGGCTGGTTTCGCCTGGGGGGTGCTGCACTTTACTTGGGTGTATTATGGCACGTTGAGTACCGTATTTCTTATAACTACACTTTTAACCCCTTTTACAATATAATAACCAAACAAACACTACATACTTAACGATCTATCAACTATTTTACAACAGTTTCTTGTGGAGAAAGTATATCGGTGGGAGAAATGTGGCACTCGATGCGAATGATCAGCAAGACTCAAACTTTATTGATAGGCATACATATTTATATTGGTGTTAATGAAGCTAATGCATATTGCAAAGGCGAGCTCACAATTGGTTAGTTACTTATCAGTCAACTACGCCTACTTCTGCATTCTTATGGCTACTCTATTGAAACTTTTCTTCATATTTTGCCTAAAGACTTTCTCCCACATCCTAATTGTTGCATCAAGGGCACAGTGTCCTTTGCTTTATATGGACACTGACTGCTGACTCTTATACTTGTCTATCTCTTGCTTATTCATTGGTATTATGTCGACATGGCCTTTCTCAGCTAACCAACTGTCCACAAAATCCTCTACAGTTCCCCCGGTTTTCTGTTGCACAAGCATGGTCTGATTAAATGCAGCAGACACCATTTTTTGCACCATGTTCTGTAAGCATATGCAAAAACATGGCAAAATTAACATGATTAACAAAGCTACAATGCCTACTGTAATGCCAACCTTAACAATAGAACGTAACCATGATCCTAGGCCTAAAGATTTGAGCCATCCATCAATACCGAGGCCTGATTCCACTTGTAAATTTCCAGTTAACCGTCGCAGCTCAGAGAGCTGAGAGTGGACAGACTGTGCATGGTCAGAAAGGTTCATACAGCACATACTCTCAAATTCTTCACAGCTATGGCTTTGTGCTAGTAAAAGAAAATCAATTGCAGCTCTATTCTGAAGTGTTGCATGGCGAATAGAATCGACATCAAGCAAAAGGTTAGAAATTGCCAAAGAGGTGGCATTTGTTTGCTTAGCAAGCCAGCATCCCAATTTGTTTAGGGTGGCATGAGCACCTGCAGCTGCCACTCCTGGAGTCAAAAAAGATGCTGCAACTATAGCCTCTGGGGACCAAAACTTCACATCATCTTTGCAATCAGCAGTAAATGCATGAGTCATTCTTTTACTTCGATGACGGCGGTGGCTCATATTTAGTATCATGGACATATTGGGTGTGAGTAGAGACAGCCGTCCAATTGTACATGGCCCCCCACGCAGCATCGATGGGACACCGGCCCAAGCACGGTCCCCACAAATTAAAAAGTAACCTGCTGGCAATTGAATAGGGTCATTTGATGAGATTGACACTGTCTTTGTAGTATAATTGCACCAGGCTGTTGCATTACGGTACATAGCCATGCTAGAAGTTACAGTAGTAGAATGGTTCTTGGCTGGAAGCTGGCTTCTGTGATTAAAATTAAGACATGCATCTGCCATCACTGAATCTAACAGCTCTAATTCTTGGGATTCCTGCGGTGCTAAGGGAAAATAGGAAACCCATTGATCCCAGCTATCCACACTTGCTTTAGCATTGTTGGTCTTGCAGGTGGGTACATTTGAAGGGCATAGCCAGAGATCTGCTGGTAGCCCAACCAAACAGGTTGTAAATGGGTTACTGGGAGAAGATAATGACAGGCAAATAGCCTCCTGATTAGTTAAGTTTGCCGGGGTGACCCAAATATTAGTTTTGGGCTGAGGTGGGACCCATGCTTGATGGGCTTTCACTCCTCCGGCAGCGTCTCCACTGTCCATGGAGAGAATGAAAATTAGTAAAACAGCAGCATAAGCCTGCCACATCACCTTGATTTTTCCAGACGCTGCTCTGAACCACTCAGACATGTTTCTAAGGATATTTTTTCTTTCCTTTCCTCTTATTCCTCTTTGGTCTGCCCAGATTTAATCTCTTTAGGTCCCTTATACAGTCTTTCAATGCCTGGTTTTGATCTTGATCTCTCGAAATTGGACCTATTACAGTTGTTTGCGATAGAGGAATATTCTGACCACACTTAGACTGTAAAATACACGACCGAGATTGCCCTAAAATGTATTCAATTAAGTGCTGGAATTCCCACCTATACCATGCAAGAATTTTCTGTTCTGGTGATTCATACAACTGTAACCCTTGGCGACCAGGTAACCCTGTAAAGGTTTGAAGATCTCTTTGCCAGGAGTTAAACTGCCAATAAAATCTACAACTCTGGCACCACGATTCAGGTATATGAGACTGGTGTACCCATTTAGTTTGTTGACAACCCCCACAAAAAAGCAATATCCATGCAGCACAGTGTCTATCTTGACATTTGATACAAGCTAGATTCTTAGGCCCTCTAAATTCATATGCAGAAAGCACCGAATGCAAGCTTAATATATCATTGAAAGATCTGCACTGATCAACTGCTCGATCAATGGCATAACTACATTGTCCTTTTAATTTAAGTAATATTGGTCGAAGGATGATCAACAGCTTCGTCTCTACTCGCCGAAGGTCTTCCTCGCTCAGCTGACGAGGGTCCTATTCCATTTAACACAGCTGCCCTGGTCCACTTAGCAGGTACCCACAAGGATCCTGTAGGGGTAGAAACACAAAGATATCCGCGGCCCCAGTATAACATCTTAGCAGAGCCTTGCCATTGTCCTGTTTTGGGATCTCTGTAGCTGTATAAACAGCTCATGCAACCTCCTATTTTGAACCTCTTTTATAGAGGCATCTTCTATTCGTTCACACACTCCTGCAACATACAAAGAATCTGTCACTATGTTAAGAGGCCTAGGAAAATGCATCATGGCCCAAACAACAGCCAACAACTCCATTGTTTGTAAACTATCCAACTCCAAAGCCTGGAGAATCTGATGATGCCATTGTCCTGTTTCCTGCCAAGTTACAGCAGCAGTTCTGGATTTCCTTCCTGCATCCGTGTAGGCTGTTATAGCATCCGACAGGGGTTTCTGTGATCTTTTTGGGCATTGAATCCAATCCCACTGCCCTATCCAATTCAATGGTATATTGGGAATATCATCAGTAGCAATCACACTTCCAGCTCCCAACAATGCCTCTTGTAATTCCATACTGTTTATCAGGTACCAGGTCAATGTATCTTTCTTCATTGGTATCCGTATCTGATCAGGCTCCTTTCCCGTAACCTGTACCGTCCGTTCACGACTCTTCTTAATCAAATCAGCCAAAATTGCGATTTTTTGAAGAAGGGTTTTATGCTGTTGAAGTGGAGGAGATATCCATTCCAAGGCCCACACCTCCCCCGTTTTTCTGTTTTGCTGAGTAAGTGCACCCAATAAAAATTTAGATCCACACCAAACTGTTAGCTGTATAGGGAGGTTAAGTGGTAAGGTAAAGGCAAATCTCCAAGTATCTTGAGGATGAAGTGCAATAGTAAAAAAGCAGTCCTTAATGTCTATAATCAATAATGGCCAGTCTTTTGGCAACATAGCCGGGTTAGGTAAACCTGGTTGTAAGGCTCCCATAGGTTTCATTTGTTCATTTACAGCCCGTAAATCATGTAACAAACGATATTTCCCCGACTTCTTTTTAATAACAAAGATAGCGGTATTCCAGGGACTAATAGAAAGCTGTAGATGTCCTTGTTTATACTGTTCTTGCACCAATAAATGTGCTTGCTCCAGACTTTCCCTTTTCAAAGGCCATTGTTCAACTCATACTGGTGTACTAGTTGTCCAGGTTAATGGGATTGGGAAAGTCCACGCAATGGCCATTAACCCAAAGGGTGCTCATTTGTCCACACCACACCCATTTGAGCTAAAATGTCCCGACCAATAAGGCACTGCACAGTAGGGGGTAAAGGTACAATTGAAAAAACAGTCCATAAAGTTTTTCCATCAATAGTTACAGACAACATAGGTGACTTTCTTGCAAGTGTTAAACCTCCAACCCCGGTAACTGTCGCTGTGGTTGACTGTAATGGCCAGTTACGGGGCCAACAATCCGGACTAATAATGCTGGAATCCGCACCAGTGTCCAATAATCCTTCCAAGGTTTGCTTTCCACCCTGGTATTCTATTATTACAGTGCGCTTTGGCCGATCATTCAAATTCATTGTTAATAAAGTAAGTCCTCCAGTGGAACCAAAACCCCGTTCCCCCCTCGACTGTGATTGACGAGGAGGTAATGATTTAGTCATTTGCTCCAATGGAACCAATTGTGCTATCCTTTGTCCTTTCTCGATTTGTATTGGTGGAAAAGGAGTATATACCATAACACAAATTTCCCCTGTAAAATCAGCGTTTATTACTCCAGGTAAAACAAATAATCCCAGCATGGTAGCTGATGACCGTCCCAAAAGCAAAGCTCCCATAGGTTGTCCATCAATGATGATTGGCCCCTTTATTCCAGTTGGAACCTTTTCCGGCTGGGTGGTCATCAATGTCACAGCTACTGATGATGCCACGTCCATCCCGAGGCTCCCGGCGGTGGCTGGTTGAAGGGAGGCTGGGCTGAGGCGTTGACAGCAGCTACTTGTGTCCGGGCATCCTCCCGTTTCCCGAGCGATGTCGGCAGGCTGCGGTAGCATTTAAATCGGCCACTAGATGGAGCCCGTGAAGTATTTGCGGTTGCTGCTGCTTGTAACGGTGCAAGAGCAGCTAAAACTTGTGTCTGCGAGGCAGCTGCCTGCTTTTGTAATCCTACACCTAATTCCTTTATAGCTTCTACTAACATTGCTTGATTTCCTATGGGCATATTTGCCAATCGTTCTAATGCTTCCTCTATAGACCAATTAGCTCCTAAGGTATTTAATACATTCCTTGTAGCCTGATTACAATTTTGGAGTGCGCACTGTTTTAACAAAGCCCCCTTCATGTAATCAGGAACTCCTGCCCTTTCGATAGCAGCGGCTGCCTTATCTATAAAAGATCCAAATGACTCATCCCTTCCTTGCTTTATTCCCATGTAAGAAAGAATTCCTCCTGGCTCTTTGATCCTGTCTATAGCCAATCGCACCAGGCGCATAGCCTCTGGACACTTATCGGGACCAATTAGCACCTGCGCTTCTGTGCGAAGAAAAGGCCCTAAACCCATTAACTCGTCTAGGGTAATTCCGTGTAATGGGTCGCCTGGCTGCCGTACCACTGCTACACATTCCTGACAAAGTGCTTGCCAGTGTGCATTAAACAAAAGCTGCTGATGTTGAGTAAAGATAAGCTTCACTATTCCTCGACAATCAGCCGGCAGTAACACCTGAGTCCCCCAGATATAATCAAGCATTTGCTTCGTAGGCTCACTGGTCACTCCAAACTGACGCACTGTAGACTGTAACTGCGACAACAACTTCCAGTCTAGTGCAGTAATTGTTGCTTGCAAACCACCCCTGCCAGCGGTGTAAATATAACCGGACAGGCAACATCCATTGCGGCTGTTATAGCCTCTGTATCCCCCGAGTCCATGATTTCTTTTGCTACCGCTGCCCACACCTCCCTTCTCCCCCTTGCAATGGCCCCCGCTAGGTCATTCCCTGCCCCAGAGGTCGGCTCATTAGGAGAAGGAGGGGGAGAGTTTGGCCATGGCACAGGCGGTGCAGACGGTGCTGTTACAGCACCCGCGGCGGGGGAGCTGCTGCTTGAAGGAGGAGCCGCTGTTGGTGGTAAAATGACTGTAGATGTGGCAGGGGGCAGCGGGCAATCAGACCTATCCCCATAACCTTTATTCTTATCCTGTGCCATACTAGCTTGCTGTGCAGCCTTCTTTTCTGCCTGATACTGTAACAACTCATTATGCACAACTCGCCATAACTTTCCCATCTTTTTTGCTAATTTATCATCATCTAAAGCTGCATCCCACAATATATCCCCAAATTTACACCACTCTGTTAATTCATGTACTGTATGAGGATTTTGAAAAAATCCCTGTGCACACCCATACTCTAACAACGAAGGAAGCTCTTTCTGCAAATCTATGCCCTTAACCTGACGCTTTTTTAAAAAGCAAGTAAATAAATCATATGCTGCTTGCCTTTCTATTTCCATTTTTGATAAAGTCAGCGTGCTGTTGCAGCCCCACAAGGTCTCGGCAGCACGTATCGGCCAGGCTCTCCGATGAGGTCACCCAGGGCACGGCACCTTTCGCTTTTTCAGCGGTGCTTATTTGCCGTCCTCGCTGCAAAGGACCCGAACTCCTACACCAATCCACCGTGGTTGCCGTTACAGGGATCACGTCGGGGTCAACCATTTGTGGAGAAAACATCGGCGGGAGAAATGCGGCATTTGATACGAATGATCAGCAAGACTCAAACTTTATTGATAGGCATACATATTTATATTGGTGTTAATGAAGCTAATGCATATTGCAAAGGCGAGCTCACAATTGGTTAGTTACTTATCAGTCAACTACGCCTACTTCTGCATTCTTATGGCTATTCTATTGAAACTTTTCTTCATATTTTGGCTAAAGACTTTCTCCCACATCCTAATTGTTGCATCAAGGGCACAGTGTCCTTTGCTTTATATGGACACTGACTGCTGACTCTTATACTTGTCTATCTCTTGCTTATTCATTGGTATCATGTCGACATGGCCTTTCTCAGCTAACCAACTGTCCACAAAATCCTCTACATTTGGTAGCTCTATACCTTCCTTTCTCTTCCTCCCTCTTTTTTCTCATTCTTCCCCTTTTACCCAATTCCCCCCAGCGCATTTTGCTGTGGTCATTCAATAAAGGTGCATTTGTTTTTGATAATTACTGCAAAATCCCCTGTGCCGTGTTGGGTTTTTTTGCACTCTGAGATCAATTCATGAACCATCACGAACCCGTTCGTAAGGACGGACTGTGACATTAAATTGGTGTCATGGACAGGACTCTGACAGACAGAGGGGTTTGCAGGGTTGTGTGCAGTCTGTAACAGGGGAAGGAAGTTTCACTCCACAAGGGATGTGACTCGAATTTGCCACAAACTGCGCACGCCCAGGTGAAAAGCAATCCCCGTTCTCTGTTGAGGGTTCTGTCTCCAGAATTTCACAAAAGATCTCTCCGTGCAAAAGGGGGAACTGTTTCTGTTGTGTTTATGTGCATCTGGACTGTCTGGGAAGGAAGAGACAACTTGAAGAAATTAAGCAAGGGCCTCCCAGGCAAATCTGTCCCTTCACCTACCCAGGGAAGTGAGGGGAAACACAGCAATAGCTGTGTGGTTGTGTCTTGGTTTGGAAAGACAGGAATCTGCTAAGGAGGCAGGAGCCTCCCCTGAAATGGAGAATGTAAATCCTCCCCACCCCTCCAAATTGCAATAATTTTAAATTAAGGGGCTCTCAGGCAAAAATATGTGAGCAGGAAATAACAGTTCTTTAATAGGAAAAAACCCAAAAATAGAATAAACAATGCAGTCCACTAGAACAACACTGACAGAGTCAGAACCCAACCTGACACCCTGTTGGTCGGGGTGTTGGTGGCAGTCCGATGGAAAATGTGGCTGCAGTCCTCTGAAGTATCAGGTGTGGTTCTGTTGGAGCAAGGGGGTTCTGTAGAGAAGGATGTAGTCTTTCCTCTGAAGATCCAGGAGGAAAAGGCAGCTGCTGTTCCTCTGGGGAATCTCCTGGAGAAAAGCTGCGCTGGAGTTTCAGAATCGCAGACTATATCGGGGTAGCAGTGCTTGGCTCCTCCCTCTGGGCGGAGCATCTCACAATGGGATGTTACAGTTCTTATCAGTCATGCACTGATATTCAATAGTCTGTTATCAGCGGAGGTCCCCTCCCGAGGAAGGTGTGAATGTGGTCACTCAAAGAGAGAGATAAGGCAAACTGCTCACTTGACAAGGTAATCAGCCATACAGATGGTAATGGAAAACATCTTGCATGCAATCTTCAACAGGTTGTGTAACTTAAATCAGTATTTCCCTGTCCTAGTTTTTCGTCCTTCACAAAACAACTGTTTAAAGTGTACGTGCATGTGTGTGTGTGTGTGTGTGTGTGTGTGTGTGTGTGTGTATCTGCACTGCCTGGGAAGGAAGAAACAACTTGAAGGAACTAAGCAGAGCCTTCCAGGCAGATTTTGTCTCTTCACCCACCCAGGAAAGCAAAGGGGAGCACAGCAAAGCCTGTGAGATTGTGTAACTTAAGTTTGCACCTCCCTGTCGTGGTTTTGGTCCCTTCACAAAATGACTCAAAACCTCAGTGCAAAAGGTAAAGATGAATTTTATGCTCTGCTTGCTAAATACAATGCCACACCTTCTCCAGGAGGAGAAGAATGGGCAAACTGCAATTGGTTTAATTTAGAAAATGTTATTGATAGAATATGTTCTTTGCAACATGAAGCAAAATTCAAACTGGGCACAAATAAAACCCTCCTCTGCTCAGTTTTGGGAGCCTGTCTCACAGCAGCCATAGAAACTCGCTTTAAGCGAAGAAGTGAGGAAAATGCTACAATAGACTCCCTCCAAAACCCAGCTGAAGTTTTGCAAAAACAATTAGATGAAGAAAAAATGAAAATAATTTATTACGGGCTGCCTTGAGAGAGGAGCGTGTTAAAAATTCACAGAACGCTGATTCCTCAAAAGAGCCAGAGGAGAAGGAAACTCCTCCCATTAATCAAAATTACCCTCAAACAGAATTAGCTCTGATGAAAAATTGTGGGGAACGCTGTTGTTACAATAGCACAAAACCTCTCATTAAAACAGAATATAACCATACCAATGATGAGGATCTTGACCTGCACATAACCACCAAAGAAATCCTGTACACTGCTACTGAATTAACAAAACTTGCAAAGCAGTACGGGCTTCTCCCCCACAAATCTGAAACAGAACACATATGCCAAGTGTCTCTCACCGAGGGAGATCAGATTCTTTTGCCAGAACAAGAAGCCGGTGGGTGCTGGGGACATGGGGTGTTCTTAACAACGGCAGACAGACGCACCCCATGGTCCCTAACTCAGTGTGCAGCTCATTGGGCAGGGGGGCTTCACCCCTTGGAAAGGGGAGACCTTTTAACCATTGCTGGTACCCCCGGCCAACCCCTGGGAAACATTCACAAAGCTGCTTGCTTGCAAATGATGCATGAAAGAAAATCAACTACAAGCTATGAGTTAGCAATGCAATCACCTGTAAAGCCTGAAATTATCACCCCTTTAATTCAAGGGCTTTCAGAAACACTTAAACCTACAGCAATATTCCTTCAATAAACCATGGTAGCTGTATCTCCAGTAGAAACACCAGATAGATTTCTTAGTAACCAGAACGACCCATTTGTTCCCCTTTATGACTTGCTGAGCAAAGGGGTGAAATGGGATTGGACTCCTTCTCAGGAGGAAGCATTGCAATTGCTGATTTTTGAAGCAACAGCTCACCAAGCACTGCACCCTGTCCATCCCACAGATCCCTTCCAGGTGGAATGGGGATTTGCCTCCTCAGGGCTGTCAGTACACATTTGGCAGCAGGGTCCTGAGGGTCCAACAAGGCCTGTTGGTTTCTATTCCTGTGGTTTCAAAGATGCTGAGAAAAGATACACTACCTGGGAAAAAGGATTGTTTGTGGTTAGCTTACGTTATAAGTAAAAAATCTGCAATTTTTTTAAAAAAAGGTTGCAGAGTGAACAAGTTAAACCAGTTGCTGCCAAGGTGGAGTTCTGCCTGTTTGTTATTGTAATCACCGGTCGTTTTCGCTAATTGCTCCTTTTGTATCGGTAAGGCCCTGCCTGGGGCTAAGTTAATAGCTCTTCTCCCCCGACGGTGAGAGGAGGGGACATGGGGGGCATGCAAAATAACCTCAGGACCAGCATGCCAATGGAAGGAACCCTGCCAAACTTACCAAAAGGACCCCGAAAACAACGAGCCAACACAGAATTAAGAGACCAGAGTGATGTGTGGACGTGAGGAATAGAGTGCCGAGCCTGCAGAGATGCTGAAAAACCTTTTTTGCCACTCGCCCTAAGCATAGACCTCAGCTGGAACCAAGACCACAAGCCTGGAAAACATGAAAGTTTGAGCCCGGGGTTATGCCCACTGTTTCTTTGGAAACGGGACCTCACCTCTGTGTCATAGTGGACAGAGCCGCACATTCCTTCTTGTCTGAGTTGCCATGAGGGCGGGGATGGAGAGGCTGTGGATCTGATGCGCCTCCCAATCTCTAGTGGATCACTTTAAATAAAGGCATTAAAGAAGAAAAAGTCTCCTGCCCTGTTTACTTCAAAATCAGGTC
The DNA here is from genome assembly GCF_901933205.1 of Camarhynchus parvulus. Classification (NCBI taxonomy): domain Eukaryota; kingdom Metazoa; phylum Chordata; class Aves; order Passeriformes; family Thraupidae; genus Camarhynchus; species Camarhynchus parvulus. The sequence goes on along the minus strand of NW_022148534.1, from coordinate 76,026 downwards.
TGATCAAATAACTCCGACCATCGATCTCTTAAACCAGCAGCAGCAACAAACATGATCAGTAATTTACCAGATCCCATTGGCAGTGGACTACCTCCCTGCCGAGGAAGGAGGGATCTGTAGGAAATTTAATACTTCAGAATGCTGCCTAGAGATCGATGACCACGGTCATGTAATTAAAAGCATTCCTCAAAATACTAGAAAACTAACCAATGTTGGAACACAAAAATGGACCTCCTTGTTTGGAGACTCTGATTGGTGGGACAACTTGTTCACCTGGAACGGTAAATGGTGGAAGAAATTGGTCTGCTTTGTGGTGTGTGCACTAGCAAGTGTAATATTCCTACCACGTGTGATTCCATGTCTAGTCTGGATAGTGACCAGCATTGTCCACAGCAGCATCATGCTGCAAGGGAGCGTGGGAGGGGAAAATGGTGACAAAGTGATGACAATGAAAGAACAGAGGGATCAGAATGCCAGAGATGTGCTTGAACAGTACGAGAAACTGAGAAAAGTAGAAGTTGAACTCTAAAATGTTGATGCTGGCTGGAAGCCTGATCAAATAGTTAGAGGGGGGAATGGTTAAAAGTCGTTTAGAAACTGTTGTAAAATAGTTGATAGATGGTTAAGCAGGTATTGTTTGTTTGGTTATTATATTGTAAAAGTTATATGTCTTATAACTACTCTTTTTTATTTAGATAAATATATATTTTATATATGTATATAAATATCAATATATAAATATATTAAATATATATTATATTATATATTATTACATGTAATTATATATAAATTATATTAAATATACACTTATATATTAAATATATATAAATAGATAAATATTTATTTATATAAATATATATTTATAACTACTCTTTTTATATTTAAAAGGGTAGTTATAAGAAATACGATACTCAATGTACCATAATACACCCAAGTAAAGTGCAGCATCCCCCGAGCGAAACTGGGCCAGCCTGGACAGAGCTGTATTGGGCCAATCAAACATCTTAAACCTTCATGCAAATGAAGGATCCAAAAAGAAACCAATCCAAAGGGACAAAAAACAGGATAAAAAGGGGCTTCTGTGCCGCTCCATCTGGAACATCGGGGACATCGCTGCTGAAGCAGCCCCAGCGCCGGCGCTGCAGCATCCTCGATGGGAACGCTCCTGCTCGGCCCGAGCCCCCTTGCTTTGGGCCTTTCTTTTTCTTATAATAAATGCTGAAATCACTTTTGTACCGCGAGCGTACTCTCGTATTTAACAACACGAAATTCAGTATCCCTGAAGCACACGAAGTTCAGGATTCCCGGGGCACACGAAGTTCAATATTCCCAGGGCACAGGAAATTCAGGATTCCCAGGGCACACGAGCAGACGGTTATCGATCCCTCAGGGCTGAGCTCCAGCGGTGCCGTGAATTCTGTCTGCAGTAAGCAGCAGCCTCGCTGCCCTCCTCCGATGCTAAGGAGCGATAGAGAGAGGCTGTCCCCAAACCCATCGTTTTCACCTGCCCCCCATTCTCCTGGTATCTCTGACCCTCCAGGAGAGACTCCCAAAAACCAGAGGATTCCCCCTCCCCACCTTCTCAAGCACTCAGCCATCAGCGCCTCTCAGCAACTCCATGGGAAAAAATCCACAAGGAACAAGGAAAGAACAGAAAATCCCAACCCCCAACAAGGGCTGGTGGTGGCTGCGGTTTTTGGGGGTCCCAGCGACACCCGGGGCGGGGTCAGTGCTCAGCAGCGGGGGGACCCCAAACCACATCTCTCACAGGGTGTGAGAAACAAAGTTCACTCTTTGAAAAGTGCAAAAGTTTAATAAGCGCTGTAAAAGGATTATGGTGCTCGGTCAAAGAACTCGCCCTTAACCCATTGTTCTCCAGATCCAGTTCCACTGCAGGGCTACAAACACATTCCTGAGTTTAGACATTATTCAAACATTCCTGGGAGGTTTGCATGTTCCAGAAACTCTTGTTTGGTTTGAACCTCTGACTTGTCTGCAGTCAGACATTCTGTCGATTAGGTCAATATTATTTATTTCTTCTTCTGGTTTCATCCTGTTGTTTCACATTCCCTGATAAACTCATAAATTCTTCTCAGGTTTGTGTCACTGTTATCATCACCTGGCTGATCCACAGATGTGAGAAACAACGAAATTGTTTTACTCCTGAGCCAGTTATGCAAAAGCATTTTAATATTGCATAGTATCTATTTTAACACTTATTTTTCACCTATTTAATATTTCTCTATTTTGAATATTTTAAGGCCGATGCTAATAATATCGAATAGCATTAAACAGGTTATACGGTGCACACATAAACTGATAGATTATATTGCTCCAAAAAGCAGCTACAAGGAATTGTTAATAATCAATATCATGTACCATAGCAAAATACTTGTGTTCAATAACATCATGCAGAAGCCAATACAGAATCGCAGAAGCCAATTATTAAATTGTCATTTATAACCTGGCTCTGCTGCAGGCACAGTGGAAAGCTGGAAGCTGCTGAGGGGACTCATTCACCCCTGTCCCCTGTCCCTGAGTGTCCCCACAGTGTCCCTGAGTGTCCCCAGTGACATCGCCCCAGGAATTCCCATCAGGATTTGGGACAATTTCAATGAAAATTCCCAGAAAATTCCCCAAATTTGTCTCAAATCCCGTGTGTGGAGTGGAGAGGAGACAAGTGACAGCAGCAATGTCCCCAGTGATGTCACCGCCTTGATGAGGTCACAGCGGTGACATCACTGTCTCTGCAGCAGCCTTGGGATGTCCTTGATGGCTTTGTGGCATTGCTCAGCCACTGCGCGGCTGCCGGGGCCACTGTGGCCACCTGGGCCACCATAGGGATTCAAGAGGATGTTGTCAATGACCTCAAGGATCCCCAGCAGGTGATCCTTGGCCAGGCGGGCACTGGCATCCCACAGCTGCTCAAACTCAGCCACTTTGGCCACCAAGGCCACAGGGACATTGGGGGATGCCTGCTCTGTCCCCTCCAGATAAGGCTTGATGGCCCTGAACCGCTGCTGCAGCTCCTGGAAGAACAAACTGACATTGCAACACTCTTCTATCAAGCGCTCCAGGAGCACCAGGCCTTCCTCTGCCCAATTTCCCCTCCTGGTGGCCGCCCTTATCAAGTGGGCGGGCACCACAGCCTCTCCCATGGCCTCGCTGGTGGCCGCAGCCCCCTGGGCCTCGCACGCAGCCCCTGCCAAGGCCCCCTCATCCATGCCCAGGGCCACCAGCAGCAACCGGACTATGGCCTCCAGGTCTTCCAAATCTGTGTCCCAGTCCTGGCGGGTGGCCTCGTACCGTGGGTCCGTGGCCCGGGCGATGGCCATGGTGAAGACCGTGTGAGCACAGGCTTCATAGAGCTCAGCGGTCTCCATGGTCAGTCAGTCCCATCTCTCCCTGAACGCGGCCACCAACTCCCGCCAGGCCTTGGCCGCGGCTCTCACATCGGCCCAGGTGGTCCCGGGGGTGGCCCCGAGGGCGGCCAGGGCCTGGCCCAGGGAGGGGACACCACGGTGGCGCAGGGAGGTGACATCGCCGTGGTCCAGGGTTTCACGGAGGCTCTGGGTGAATCTCCTCAGGGCCGCGGGCAGGAACTTTGGGGACACGCGCCGCCGCACGTCCCTGTGTTGCCCAGTCACAGTGGCCACCACCTCACCCAGGGTGGCCACCACGGACACCAGAGCCTCCAGCAGCTGGGGAGGGGACATCTGGGCAGGGGACAGGCCAGGTGTCAGTGACCTGGTGGCACTTGTGGCCTCCTGCGGTGGCCCCTGTGCCCTCCCAGGGTCGCGTTTGTCCCCTCCCTGGAGGGCTCTGCTGTTCCTTCTGTCCCTTTGTCGCCCCCTTGTCCCCTCTGCCGCCCCCTGCCACCCCCCGCTGTCACCTCTGCCAGCCCTCTGTCACCCTCAGTCCTCTCCACCCCTCTGTCACTTCTCCCCTTCCTGCCACACCCTCCTGTCCCCTCTGTCACCCCTGTGTGCCCCCTGTCGTCCCCCCCCCCCCACCCCCGCACCCGGACTGTTGCACCTCTTGGGTCTCCATGGCCGCTGGGGACACTCCAGGGACACTCCAGGGACACTCTGGGGACACTCTGGGGGGCGAACACACCCAGGTGACAGTTGGGGACACGGCTAAATGTGGCACAGCCGGATGGAGGAAGTAGGAAGAGGCGATTACAACGTCACTGTCCCCCTTCCCTCCCCCGACCTGTAAGGCCAGGGCAGGGTCCCCAGTGTCCCCCCACTGTCCCCAATGGGACCCCAATGTCCCTTGAGTGTCACCACATGGCCCCAGTGTTGCCCTGATGTCCCCCACAAGGCTCAAGTGTCCCCCAGTGTCCAGCTGGGGACATCAGAGACTCACCAGGGTGCTGTTGGGGACCTTGGGGACAACTCTGTGTCCTTCCTTGGGGACACTGGGGCCACCCTGATGTCCCCTGTTCCATTTTGGGTCACCACGATGCCCCCACAGTGTCCCCAACAGGACCCCGTTGTGTCCCCAGTGTCCCCAACAGGACATCATGGCGGCACTTGGGCCTTGTTGGGGACATCGGGGGCACATCGGCGCCATGTGAGGACCCTGAGGGGACATGGAAGTTCCACTGGGGACATTGAGGGGACATTAGGGACCCTGCCCTGGGCCCACGGGTGGGGGGGACAGTGATGTCGCCTCTTCCTGCTTCCTTCATCCGGCTGCAACATGTTCCTGCGTGCCACCTGAGTGTGACCCGAGTGTCACTTGAGTGTCATCTGGTCGTGTTCACCTCCGGGAAGGTCCCCGCAGTGTCCCCAGAGTGTCCCCAGCAACCATGGAGCCCCGCAAGGTGCGACAGTCCCGGTGCTGTGGGTGGGAGGGGACAGGGGTGACAGAGCAGATGGGGGAGACAGGCGGGGTGGAGGGGACATGGAGGGTGGCAGGAGGGAACGGAGGGTGGCAGAGGGGACAGCAGGGGTGGCAGGGGGTGGCAGAAGGGACAAGGGGGTGGCAAAGGGACAGAGGGGACAGCAAAGCCCTCCAGGGAGGGGACAAAGGAGACTCCAGGAGGGCACAGGGGCCACTGCAGGAGGCCACAAGTGCCACCAGCTCCCTGACACCTCCCCTGTCCCCTCCCCACCTGTCCCCATTTCCGCTGAGGTTTCTGGTGTCCACGGTGGCCACCCTGGGCGAGGTGGCGGCCACCGTGACCGGGCCACACCGACGGGGCGTGCGGCGCTGTGTGCCCCCAAAGTTGCTGCACACGGCCCTGAGGATCTTCACCTGGAGCCTCTGTAAGGCCCTGGACCGCCCCGGTGTCACCTCCCTGGGTGACCCTGGTGTCACCTCCCTGGGCCAGGCCCTGGCCACCCTCAGGGCTGCCCCGGGTGCCACCTGGGCCAATGTGAGGGCTGCAGCCAGCGCCTGGCGGGAGTCGGTGGCCGCGCTCAAGGGCAGCTGGGTCCTGCTGGCCTGGGAGGCCGCTGAGCTCCATGACATCTGCAAGGACATGGCCATTGCTGCCACCTGGGCCGGAGACCCAAAGGACGAGGCCACCTGCAGGAGAACAGCTGGGGACAACCTGGTGGCCATAGCCCTGTGGCTGCCAGTTGCCCTGGACAGGCAGGAGGTGGGCTTGGTGGGGGACGCGCACAAGGCCCAGGTGGCAGTGGCCACCAACAAGGCCATGGACAAGGCCATGGTGGCCACCAGCCGGGCAAGGGTGGCCACCAGGAGGGGACATTGGGCAGAGGTGGCCCTGGGGCCACTGGAACACTTGGTGGCCGCGTGTGACGAAGCCTCCATGCTTATCAGTTACACGGAGTCCCAGCTCGAGGAGATTGAGTGCATCCTGGAGAAGACAAATGACTCATCCTCGATGTCCCCAAGGCCTTGGTGGCCAAACTAGCCACGTTTCAGTGGCAGTGGGATGCCAGTGCCCGCCTGGCCATGCATCACCTGCTGGGGACACTTGGGGACATCCACGACCTCCTCTTGAGTTCCTATGGTGGCCACAGTGGCCCCGGCAGCAGCACGGTGGCCAAGCAGTGCCAAAAAGCCATCGAGGACATCCCAAATCTGCTGCAGGGACAGTGATGTCACCACTGTGACCTCATCAGGGCGGTCACATCACTGGGGACACCACTGCTGTCACCTGTCCCCTCTCCCCTTCCCACATGACATTTGAGACAAATTTGGGGAATTTTCTGGGAATTTTCATTGATACTGTCCCAAATCCTGATGGGAATTCCTGGGGTGACGTCACCAGAGACACCCAGGGACACACAGGGACAGGGGACAGGGGTGAATGAGTCCCCTCAGCAGCTTCCAGCTTTCCGCTGTGCCTGCAGCAGAGCCGGATCATAAATGACAATTTAATAATTGGCTGCTGCAATTCTGCTTTGGCTTTTGCAAAAAAATACTTTCACAAGTATTCGGCTCTGGTACTTGATTATTGGTAATCCCTTGTGGCTGCTCGTTGGTACAATATGATCTATTTGCTCACGTGTGCACAGTGCACGCGATTCAATGGCAGTGTGATGGTCCCTTGGGGCTCAGTCCTGTCTCCCACTCCATTCAGCCAGGACCCCCGTTATCACCAGGGCCCCTCCCCCCAATTTACCAGAGCCCCCCCACGCAGCGGAATCCCCCCATTCACTGCCTCCCCCCCCTTTACCGACCCCCCAAAGCGCTGGGACCCCCCCGATCCATGACCCCCCCCAGTGTGCCAGGACCCCCCACTCACCGCCCTTCCCCCAGCCACGGGATCCCCCCCACCCCCGACTCCCCAGTCCATGGGACCCCCCACTCACCAGGACCCCCTCCGGCACCCCCCCAGGCCCCCCCAAAACGCCCCCAGCCCCTCCCCCCCGGCCCGCGTTGGCTGCACCCCCCGGGGCCCCCGCGCCCGGAGCCTGTCAATCAACGCCGATCGGCCTTGTAGCCACGCCCACAGAGGGGCGGGACCGCGTAATTCGACCAATGGGGAGCGGCAGAACGTGGGGAGGCGGGGATTGGGGAGGGTGAGGAATGGGAGCGTGGGAAAAGCGGGGGGGGGAACAGCCAATGGGGAGCGGAGGGGGCGTGGCCTGAGGGGCGGGAAGAGGATGGCAATGAATGGGGGCGTGAAGAGGGGCGGGGCCTGGAAGGAAAAGAAACTGGGCGGGGCCTGTGCGGGCATGAATGGGGTGTGGGAAAAGGGGCGGGGCCATCAATGAGAGCCGGGGAAGGGCAGAAAAAGGGACCCCTTGGGGACATTGGGGGCAGGGGTTTGGGGGCCCCAGGGTTCCCAAATGATCCCAAATCCTGCTGGATCCCAAGGAATGATCCCAAATGATCTCAAATCCCAAATCCTGGATCCCAAAAAATCCCAGATCCTAAATGCTGCTGGATACACAAAACCAATCCCAAACAATCCCAAACCCCAGATCCTAAATCCTGCTGGATCCCAAGGAATGAGCCCAAATTTTCTCAAACCCTGGATCCCAAGCAATTCCAAAATTACACGAAATCCAGGACCCCAAGCAGTGTTAAATTCCAGATCCTAAATCCTGCTGGATCCCAAGGAATAGTCCCAAACGATTTCAAATCCTTGATCCCAAACAGCCCCAAATCCCAGATCTCAAATCCTACTGGACGCTCAAAACCAATTCTAAATGCTTGCAAATCCCAAATCTTGGATGCCAGAAAATCCCAGATCCCAAATGCTGCCAGATACCCCAAATCCGATCCTAAAAGATCTCCAGTCTTGGGTCCCCAAACAATCCCAAATCCCAGACCCCAAATCCTGCTGGATCTTCATAAACAATCCCCAAACCCAATCCCAAACCAGGGGAAATCAGAGCCCTGGGTGGGGTAAATGGGCCCTGAGGGGGTCACTGGGGTCCTGGAAGGATAAATGGGGTCCTGAGGGGGAAATGGGTCCCGAAGGGATAAATGAAGGCCCTGAGGGGTAAGTGGGGTCCTGAAAGGGTGAATGGGGGTAAATCAGGGTCCTCGCCGGGGAAACCAGAGCCTTGAGGCGCCATTGGGGTCCTGGCAGGAAAATGGAGCCCTGATGGATGGATCCAGGCCCCGAGGGGTTAAAGCCAGCCTGAAAGGTTCCCTGAGGTCCTGGCAGGGCCAGTTCTGCCCCTCGGGGGAGGATCAGGGCGTGGGGCCCTCCCTCCTCCGAGCCTCGACGCCCTCTGCCCTCAGAGCTCCGTCCGCAGCCTCTGGATGGGGACAGGGATGGAGCCCAAGGTGGGAACCCCAAAAGCCCAGGGTCACCCCCAGCAGGTACCCGAGGAGATCTGGGGGGATTTGGGAGGGATTTGAGGGGATTTGGTGAAGTTTGGGGATCCCCAGGGCCGTGGGTGCGGCCGGGACGGAAAAGGGAAGTGGAAAGTTCCGGAGTCTGGGGAGTTCAGTGGGGCTGGGGAGGGGGAAAAGGGGGCTGGGACCTCCCAAATTCTTGGTGGGATTCAGGTGGAACCCCCCAGAATCTCACCTGGGTACCTGGGAACCCCAAAACCTCCCTGAAGCCTCACCTGGGACACCTGGGAAGCCCAAAATCCTTTGAAATTCTCACCTGGGACCCCCCAAATCTCACCTGGGAGTCCCTTGGGACACTCACCTGGACACTTGGGACCCCCCAAATCCTCACCCGGGCAGCTGAGAAACCCCAAATCTTTGGGAATTCTCAATTGGGAAGCCACAAATCCCTGGGAAACCTCAACCAGGAGCCCCAAAACCTCATCTGGGGCCCCTCCAATCCCTGGGGAACCTCACCTGGGAGCCCCCAAACCCCACCGGTGACCCCCCAAACCGCCCCCCCGAACCCCTCAACCCCTCCCCTACCCCCCTAACCCCCCTTTCCTGTCCCCAGGTGTCCCCCCCTGCCCTCCCTCCCGAGGTGGCCCCGGCAAAGGCTGCACAGGACCGGGCCCTGGCGGCCCTGGTGGCCCTGGCCGAGGCCTTGGGGACACCAGACAGCGTCCCCACGGCATTGGCTGAGGCTGAGGCCGCGCTGAGCCAGGCCCAGGAGGCCCTGAAGGGGCTGGAGAGGGCCCGGGAGGCCGCGGTGGCCCCGGCGGTGGCCCTGGGGACCCTGGGGGACGAGGACGAGCAGCGGCTGCGGCAGCTCGGGGCCCTGGCCGAGGCGGCGGCGGCGACACTGGAGGGAGAGGAGCGACGGGCACGGCAGTGCCAGCGCTGGCTGCGGGCTGGGCATGGGCTGACCATGGGGCTGATGGTGCTGTGCGGGGCCGTGCGTGAGTAAAAAACCAGTATGGACCAGTATAGACCAGTTTAAACCAGTATGGACCAGTATAGACCAGTATAGACCAGTATGGACCAGTATAAAGCAGTATGGACCAGTACAGATCAGTTTGGATGAATTAGGCTGCAGGCTGGGCACAGGCTGGCCATGGGACTGATGGTGCTGTGTGGGGCTGTGTGTGAGTAAAAACCAGTATGGACCAGTTTAAACCAGTATGAACCAGTATAAACCAGCATGAATATCTACAGACCAGTAGAGAATTCCCCCTGCCCTGAGCAGTATAAAACAGTATAGACCAGTATGGAACAGTACAGACCAGTATAGAGTAGTATGGACCAATGTGGAATGGTATGGACCAGTACAGACCAGCATAAACCAGTTCAGACCAGTATACATCTTGATAGCACACTGTGGCACTACTGTGTACTGTGACTCTGTACTGCCTCAGTGGGAGGCACTACAGACCAGTTCAGACCAGTATAGACCAGTATGAATATCTACAGACCAGTAGAAACTTCCCCCTGTCCTGACCAGTACAAACCAGTATAGACCAGTACAGACCAGTATAGACCAGTATAAGGCTCTATGGAGCAGTAAGGATCAGTATGAACCAGTATACAGCAGTGGCGACCAGTTCAGACCAGTTCAGACCAGTTTGGACCAGTATGAGTTTCTACAGACCAGGAGGGACTTTCCCCTGCCCTGCCCAGTATAGACCAGTATAGACCAGTATAAACCAGTATGAACCAGTACAGACCAGTATGAACCAGTACAAAGCAGAGGGGGCCAGTTCAGACCAGTCTGGACCAGTATGAATATCTACAGACCAACAGAGACTTTCCCCTGCCCTGACCAGTATAGACCAGTATAGACCAGTATGAACCAGTACAGAGCAGCACAGGGCAGCAGGGGATGCAGGGAACCAGTGCAGACCAGTACAGACCAGTACGGAGCCATACAAACCAGTAGAGACTTTTCCCTGCCCCGGGATGGGAGACTGGGATTGAACTGGTGACACTGGGGTGACTCACTGGGGTGGTGACACTGGCACAGTGACAATGGGGTGGGGACACTGAGCTGCAACTGGGGACACTGGGCTGGTGACATTGGTATGGGGACAATGGAGTGGTGGCACTGGGACAGGACTGAGGACACTGGGCTGGAACTGGGTTGGTGACACCAGGCTGGTGGCACTCAGGTGGTGATAGTGGGACAGAACTGGTGGCACTGGGCTGGAACTGGGGACAGTGGGAGAGGTCTGGTGACATTAGGACGGAGATAGTGGGACAGGACTGGGGGCATTGGGAAGGGACACTGGGATGGGGACATCAGGAAGGGACTGGGGACAGTGGGACGGGGTGGGGGACACTGGGATTGAACTGGTGACACTGGGCTGGTGCTATGTGTGGTACTGGTGACACTGGGACAGGACTGGGGACACTTGGCTGGAACTGGGTTGGTGACATTGGGCTGGTGGCACTGGGCTAGAACTGGTGGCAGTGCCATGTCCCTGGTGCCACATGTCCAGTGTCCCCATGTCCCTGCAGTGTCCCTGGACTTGGCCCGCGCTGCCCTGGGGGTGTCCGAGGACGGTCACCTGCTGCTGGTCCTGACTGTGGTGGCTGTGTCCTGCCAGGTGGCCTGGCGGAGCTTGGGGACATCGCGGCGTCACCTGGCCACTGCTGCGCGCCACCAGCGGGACATGGCCCTGCGCCTGTGGGACCGTGCCCGGCGGGTGGCGGCCACCAGGGCCAGCACCGAGGCCGCCGCGGCCACCAACGAGGCCACCGCGGGTGTGCTGGGGCGGCTGGAGAAGGTGACACTGGCGCTGGGGACGTTGGTGGCCGCTGTCACCCGGGACAGGGAGGTGACACCCTGGGGCACACGGAGACAGGGCTTCCCCAGCGCTGCCCGGGCGCTCGGGGACATCGTGGTGGCCTTGGGGACACCGGGGGAGGGGCACGAGGAGGTGACGCGGAGGCTGGAGGTGGCCCAGGGGGCGCTGGCGGGGCAGGGGTAGGGCCAGGCTGGGGACACGGGGGTGGCACTGTCACCACCGGAGCAGGGGAACACCGAGGGACATTGGGGACCTTGGTGCCACCCCTGTGTCCTTCCCTTGGGGACACCGGGGTCGCCCTGAAGTCCCCTGTCCCGTTTTGGGTCACCACGATGTCCCCGATGGCCCCGCAGTGACGCCAACAGGACCCCGGTGTGTCCCCAGTGTCCCCAAAGGGACATGAAGGGACATTGGGCTCCTGTTGGGGACATTGGGACCCGCTGGGGACCTGGGGGGGGACACTGGGGACCCCGGCCTGGCCCCGCGGGCGGGGGGGGACGGAGGGGGCGGTGACGTCACCTCGCCCTGCCCCCATCCGGCCGTGCCCGTTCCGCGTGCGCTCCGAGTGTCCCCGGGCGTGCCCCCCCCACCCCGCCAGCGCCTCCCGGAGTGTCCCCAGAGCGTCCCTGGAGTGTCCCCAGCGGTCATGGAGCCCCGCGAGGTGCGACAATCGCGGCGCGGAGGCGGGGGGGGGGAGGGGACGGTGGGGGAACGGAGGGGACACAGGGAGTGGCAGGAGGGGGCAGGAGCGTGGAGGGAAGGGGGGAGGTGACAGAGGGGTGGAGGGGACCGAGGGTGGCAGAGGGGACGAGGGGGTGACAAAGGGACAGAGGGGACAGCAGAGCCCTCCAGGGATGGGACAAACGGGACCCTGGGATGGGACAGGCGCCAGCCCAAGAAGCCACAAGTGCCACCAGGTCCCTGCCACCTCCCCTGTCCCCTCCACAGCTGCTGGAGGCGCTGGTGGCCGTGGTGGCCACCCTGGGTGAGCTGGCAGCCACTGTGGCCGGACCATACGGGGACGTGCTGCTGGGTGTGTCCCCAAAGTCCCTGCAGGCGGCCCTGGAGACCTTCATCGGTCACCTTCAGGGCACCCTGCACCACGACGGTGTCACCTCCCTGGGCGAGGCCCTGGCTGCCTTTAGGGACAACCAGGGGGCCACCTGGGCCCATGTGACAGCCGCAGCCAGGGCCTGGCGGGACTCAGTGGCCGCGCTCGAGGACAGCTGGGCCCGGCTGGCCCGGGAGGCCACCGAGCTCCGTGACGCCTGCAGGGACACGGCCACCAGGGAGGCCACCACCGTGGCCACCGCCACCACCCGGGCCAGGAACCTGCAGGACAAGGCCACCCGCTGGGAGCCATCTCTGCACAACCTGGTGGCCGAGGCCTGGCAGCTGCCGCTGGCCCTGGACAAGGAGAAGATGACCTCGGAGGAGGCTGCACATGAGGCCCGGGTGGAGGCAGCCAAAAATGAGTTGGTGGCGGCCACTGAGGCCAGGATAGAAGCCATGGTGGCCACCAGCGAGGGGGGGGCGGCCACCAGGAGGGGACAGCGGGCAGAGGCGGCCCTGGGGCTGCTGGAGCGCTTGGTGGCCGCGTGTGACAAAGCCACCGCGTACCCCCGGGAGCTGCAGCGCAGCGTTGGGGACATCGAGGCCGCCCTGAAGGAGAGAAATCAGGCATCCCCCGATGTCCCTGACGACTTGGTGGCTGCAGTGGCAGAGGCCGAGCGGCTGTGGGAGGCCAGTCCCCGCCTGTTCATGCGTCACCTGCTGGGGACACTTGGGGACATCCGTACTCTCCTCTCGAGTCGCCCTGGTGGCCCTGGTGCCCGTGGGGTGGCCGAGCGGTGCCAAAGAGCCATCGAGGACATCCCGAGGCTGCTGCAGGGACAGTGATGTCACTGCTGTGATGTCATCGGGGTGGTGACACCATCGGGGACATTGCTGGTGTCACCTGTCCTCTCCCACTGTCGCAGCACAGGATTTGAAATAAATCTGGGGAATTTTCATTAAAATTGTCCCAAATCCTGATGGGAATTCCTGGGGTGACGTCACTGGGGATATTTGGGGACAGGGACCAACCCAGCAAGCCCCAGTCAGTCACGGGTGCTGTTTCCATGGTGATGGGGACAAATGGGGTCCTGGAAGGGGAAATGGGGTTTTGAGGGGGTGAATTGGGTCCTGGCAGGCGAATGTGGGTCCTGAGGGGGGAAATGGGATCCTACAGACGTCATTTAGCGTCCTGAAGGGGTAAATGGGGGTCCTGTCAGGTTAAATGGGGGTCCTGAATTCCGTCTGTAGGACCCCAATGAACACTTCAGAACCCTCCTTTACCCTTCTGGGACCCCATTTGCCCCCTCAGGACCTTCATTTCCCCTGCCAGGACCCTGAGTCCCCCACTCTCAAGGCCACATTTCCCCTTCCAGAACCCCAATCACCTTCCAGGACCTCATTCACCCCCCCAAGACGGGCCGTGTCACCTGGGCTCCACCCCAAGCTCTGATTGGTCCGATTGGAGAAAGGGGCGTGGCCAAGCCGGTGACAAGGTCTGAGAATCGAAACTGAAATGGATGGGGGGGGAAGAGAGGAGGTATACTCCAAAAATGGGATGGACAGCCCCCACCAAAATCCCAAAATCCTGGGAATTCCATGGGAACCCCAAAAAATGGGACCAGGACCCCAGAATCCCAGGAATTCTCTGGAAATCCCTAAAATACTGGGAATTCCATGGAAATCCCCAAAAACGGGACCCAAGGCCCCCCAGATGCCCCAAACTGGGATAAAACATTGATTTTTTCCAAGGAATTCTCAGTTTTTAATGCCCCAAATTGGCATTAAAGTTTATTTTCCTGGCAATTCCTGTATTTTAATGCTTCAGATTGGGATAAAACATTGATTTTCCAGCAAGTTCCTGGTTTTCCAGCAAAAACCCAGGAATTTTCTGGAAAGTCAACTTTTAATCCCAATTTGAGTCATTACAAAAAAGGGCCTCAGAGGGGGGTGCTGGGGGTCCTGAGGAGGATTTGAGGGGTCCTGAGGAGGATTTGAGGGGTTCCAAGAGGGTTTGGGGGTGCTGGCAATTCCTGGGGAGGTTCTGGGGGGTCCTGGAGGGCCTTGAGGGGTCCTGGGTGGGGTTTGGGGGGTCCCGAGGGGTCCTGGAATGTTCTAGGAGGGGTTTTGGAAAATGCTGGGGACGATTTGGGGGGTCCTGGAGGGTTCTAGCTGGCGTTTGCTGGTGGCCAGCATGCTGCAGGTGTGGCACCTGGTGGAGCCATGCTGACAGATCCTGCAGGAGCTGGAGGGGGATGGAACCAGCCGGGATTGTGGTGGGGCATCGTCATCAACATTGTCACAGAACATTCATGGTCATGATGGGTCATCATCATCATCATCATCATCATCATCGTCATCATCGTCACAGAATGTTCATGGTCATGATGGGTCATCATCATTGTCAAGGAACATCCGTGGTCATGAAGGGTCATCATCATTGTGGAACATCTGTGATGGTCATGAGTCCATCCATGGCCTTGGTGGGTCTTCACTGTCATTGTCGTCATCAAAGGTTATCCATGGCCATGATGGGTCCATCCCTGATCTTCAAGAGCCATCCATGGTCTTGATGGGTCTTTGCCTTTGTCATCGTCAGCATCACGGACCATGTGTGGTTGTGAAGGGTCTTCATCATCATTAAGGACCATTCGTCTTCCTGAAGGGTCATTACCGTTGTGGAATGTCCATGATGGAGATGAGTCCATCCATGGTCTTGATGGGTCTTTGCCTTTATCGTCATCATCATCACGAGCCCACCATGGCCATGAAGGGTGTCCACTGTCATCAAAGGCCAACCAAGTCATGAAGGGTCTCCATTGTCATCAAGGGCAGTCCATGGTAGTGAAGAGTCTCCATTGTCATTGTCACACACCACCCACGGTCCTAGTGGGTCATCGCGTGCCAACCACGGTGGAGAAAGATCTTCTTTGTCCTCCTACTCCTCATGGACCCTCTTGTGGCCCTGTGGCTCAATTGCGGTGGAGAAGGATCCTTGTCATTGTCATTGTCACTGTGAGGTTCCCACGGCAGTGAGGGGACAATCCATGGTGACATTAGGACCAACCATGGTGACATTAGGACCATCCATGGTGGGGATGGGACAATCCATGATGACATCAGGACCAACCATGGTGACATCAGGACCATCCATGATGACATTAGGACTATCCATGGTGACATTAGGACCATCCATGGTGGGTTCGGGACAATCCATGGTGACAGTGTGACAATCCATGGTAACAATGACCCTTCCTTTTCCTCCTCCTGGGCCACCGCGTCATCACCATGGAGCTCCTCCAGCTCTGCATGGCCACCACCACATCCTCGTCTCTGCCATCCCAGGAGATCCTCAAGATCCACGTGGAGGATGGTAACAGTGACAACGACGATGATGACAGCGATGACAGTGATGTCAACGATGATAATGACAAAGGCCCCACATGGATCATGCCAGACAACACCACCGCCACTCTGGCCATGCCGCCATCTTCTACATCAAACCCAAGCTGGCCACCGCTGCAGTGACCACACTGGACATCCCACTGCTGACCAACCCAATGCTGTCCAGATGGACACTGGTGAACCTGCCCGGCCACAACTCCTGTGCCACAGTGGCCACACGGCCCACGCGCTGGTGAGGCCGGGCACCGCCGGGACCACGGGAAGCGCTCGGTGGCAACGGCCCAAGGGCGAGCGGCGCGTCTGGCTGAGCCCGGGCTGCAGCCGTTCCCCTGTTGCCGTCCCTGTGCCCATTCCCCTGCAGCCGTTCCCCTGTGGCCGTCCCTGTCCCTTGCCCTCCCCTGACCTCAGCTGTGCCCATTCCCCTGCAGCCATTCCCCTGTGGCCGCTGCCACCAGCGCTTGCAGCTCAGGCACCACTGGGAGAGCACAGGAAGCACACAGGGGGGCTGGAGTATGGCCAGTGACTGCGATGGACCAGTGTGGACCAGTATGAACCAGTACAAACCAGTACAGACCAGTATAAATCACTGTGGAGGAATATGGACCAGCACGAACCAGTACAAACCAGTGCTGGGTCTGTGAGTGAGCACAGTGGCTCCCAGACCAGTCTGGAGCTCTGGTCTCAGTTCAGCACTGGTCCCAGTTTATCCCAGTTCCCAGTTCAGTCTGTACTGGTTCAGGCCCAGTTCCACGTTTAGCCCCACTCCCTCCAAAGCCAGCCAATCAGCGCTCTCAGTCCCGAGCACAGCAGCCAATGGCAGCACAGGATGGGCGGGATTTCTGTTACCATGGGAACTTCTGTTCCCCTGTCCATCTTTGGGGACACTTTGGGCAGGGTTGGGGACACTGGGAGGGGCTGGGGATACCTTGGGACACCTTGGGACGCCCTGGGGGAATTGGGGACATTCCTGGGACATGTGGGGACACCTGGAGGGCACTGGGGGGGCGTTGGGGACACCAAAGAACCTCCTTGGGGACATCAGGGACTCTTTGGGGACCCTCTGGGATGATCATGTTGGCTTTGGGGACATCAGGGGCTGGGCGGGGACAAAGTGACACCGAGCCAGGGCTGGGGCAGAGCCATGATGTCATCACCACCATAGTGACATCATCAACATCACCATAGTGACGTCACCACCTCCACAGTGACATCATCTCTGTCCCTGCAGTGCCACCGCTCCCTGATGATGTCACCTGTGTCCCCGATGATGTCACCGGTGTCCCCACGGGGGCGCTGGCACTGCAGGGTCCCCGATGTCCCCAAGGATGGCGGCACCGAGGGCCTGGAGCTGTGTCACCAACGGGGCCAGGGACACTGTGGGGACACATTGGGGACACTGGAGTGACATTGGGGACACATCTGGGGACACACTGAGGGGACACTGAAGACATTGGGGATGTTGAAGGACATTTGGGGACACTCAGGGACACTTGGGGGACACTGAGGGACATTTGGAGACACTGACAGGACAGTGGGGACAGCTTGGGGACACTTGGGAACACATTTGGGAGCATTGAGAGGACACTGGGAAGGACATTTGGGGACATTCAGCGACATTTTTAGGGACATCTGGGGACATTGGGGACACATTGAAGGGATATTTAGGGACACTGGGGACACACTGAGGGACATTTGGGGACACTGAGGGACACATTTGGGAACACACTGGGAGACATTTGGGGACGTTTGGTGACACTGAGGGGGCACTGGGGACATTTGGAACACATTTAGGGACACATTTGGAGACACCAGGGACACATTTGAGGACATTTGGGGACACACTGGGGACATTGGGGACACACCCACCTGTGCCCGGGCGTGGCCGGGTCCTGTCCCCACCCTTGGTGGTCTGGGGGGACATGGGGGTGACACCCTGGGGACAGAGCCACCCCTGGTGTCCCCTCGGTGCCACCCCCTCACCTTCTCCAATGTCACCTCTGGGGCCACAGTGCTGGGGACATATAGGGGACAAAGCCTCTGTGTCACCACCAGGGTCAGTGCTGTCCCCACGGCCCACACCCTGATGTCACCTGTGCCGCCAGAGTGTTCCCAGGGCCACCCTGGTGCCACTCACCACTGTCCCCACTGTCCCCAGGGCCACCCCTGATATCCCCGGTGTCACTCACCCACTGTCCCCAGTTTCCTCAGTGTTCCCAATGCCAGCCCCCAGGTGTCCCCCAGGGTCACCCCCCACTGCCCCAGTGCCACCTCTGGTGTCCCTCACCTGCTGTGCCTACTGTCCCCAGGGCCACCCACAATGTCCCTGGTGTCACTCACCCACTGTCCCCAGTGTCCCCAAGGTAACGTCCCAATGTCCCCAGCATCACCCCGCCATGTCCCCAGTGTCCCCAGTGTCACTCTGCTGTCCTCAGGGTCACCCCCAGTGTCCCCAGTGTCACTCACCTGCTGTCCCCTGCTGTCCCCTCAGGCTCCCGCTGCCACCGGAGCCGCCCCGAGGCCACCAGCACTGGGGACAGAGGGGACACTGGGACAGGGACAGTGGGCACGGCCACCACAGTGTCCCCACCTTGTCCCCAGAGTGTCCCCACTGTCCCCACAATGTCCCCAGTGTCCCCAAGGTGTCTCCAACCCCTCCTAAGGTGTCCCAAATGTCCCCAAAGTGTCCCCAAGGTGTTCCAGGAGCATCCCTACCCCCAAAGTGTTCCCAGCCCCCCAGACCATTCCCAATGGCCCAAAGTGTCCCCAGTGTCCCCCCAATGTCCCCAGAATGTCCCCAACCCCCCTCAGGTGTTCCCAGGTGTCCCCAGGCGTCCCCCAACACCTCCAAATTGTCCCCAAAGTGTCCCCACCACCCCCAATGTCCCCAGGTGTCCCTGCAGTGTCCCCAGTGTCACTGACCCTGCAGTCGGTGCTGGGCCTGTCCCAGGCGCTCACTGAGGGTCCCGAGGGCCACGACGGCCGCGGTGACATCGGCCAGGGCCACGCCCAGTGTCCCCAACAGCCTGGGGACACCAACAGGGACAGCCCAGTACAAACCAGCTCATCCCAGTACAAACCAGTAACCCCAGTGTCCCCCAGTAGCCTGGGGACAGCAGTGGGGACATCCCAGTTCATCCCAGTAACCCCCAGGGTCCCCAGTAGCCTGAGGGACACCTGGGGGACAGCGATGGGGACAGCCCAGTCCCCCCAGTCCCCCCAGTACCGGCTCAGGGCCTGGCCCAGTTTCCCCAGCTCCTCCTCGGCCGCCTCCGCCCGGAGCCACTCCTGGGACAGGGCCTGGACAAGGAACAGCCCCAGATTGCCCCCAAATTTTCCCCAGATGGTCCCCAGGTGTCCCCAACCCCGCAACTGTCCCCAGACTGCCCCCAAAGTGTCCCCTCAACTGCACCAGCTGTGTCCCCAGGTGTCCCCAAAGTCCCCAGGTGTCCCTCCCCTGTCCCAGGTATGTTCCCAATGTCCCCAGCTGTGTCCCCAGGTGTGTCCCTAATGCCCCCATGTGTCCCTCACCTGTCCCAGGTGTGTCCCCAGGTGTGTCCCCAATGTCCCCAGGTGTGTCCCCAGGTGTCCCTCACCTGTCCCAGGTGTGTCCCCAGGTGTGTCCCCAATGTCCCCAGGTGTGTCCCCAGGTGTGTCCCTAATGCCCCCATGTGTCCCTCACCTGTCCCAGGTGTGTCCCCAGGTGTGTCCCCAATGTCCCCAGGTGTGTCCCCAGGTGTCCCTCACCTGTCTCTCCTGCTCCCCCTGGCGCAGCCGCAGCTCCAACAGCGACACCTGGCGGGACCCGGCGGCCACTGCAGCGCCCAGGGAGCGCACCTGGGACATGGGGACAGGTGGGACACAGGTGGGACACAGGTGTGACATCTTTACAGCACCCAGGGAGCGCACCTGGGACAGGTGTGACACAGGTGACATCCCTGAGGGACACAGGTGACCTGCCCAGGTGACCGCCAGACCCTCCCCAAGGGACACAGGTGTGCCCAGATGTGCCCATGTGACCCTAAAGGGACACAGGTGACCCCAGAGGGTCCCCCCAGGGGTGGGGTTGGTCCCACCTGTGGGGTCTCACTGCCCCAGGTGTGGGGTGTCCCTTGTGTCCCCTCACCTGTCCCTGCAGCCGCAGCTCCTGGCCCCGTTGCAGCCTCACCCGCAGCAGCAGCTGGAAAACCTTCTGGCGCCAGCGGCCCAGCAGCACCTGGGGAGAGAGAGCTCACCTGGGACCCCAAAAACACACCTGGAGCACCCCAAAAACACACCTGAGACCCCAAATACACCTGAGAGACCCCAGGCACACCTGAGACCCCAAAAATTCACCTGGGGAACCCCAAACACACCTGAGAGATCCCAAGAACTCACCTGAGACCCCAAATACACCCGGGCCAGCCCAAACACACCTCAGAGACCCCAAAAACTCACCTAAGACCCCAAGTACACCTGAGAGACCCCAAATACTCCTGTGGAACCCCAAACACACCTGGGACACCCCAAACTCACCTGGAGAACCCCGAAAACCCCACCTGAACCACCTCCAATGTACTTGAGACACCCCAAACACACCTGAAGCACTCTGGGGTGTGTCCCCAACGTCCCCAAGTGTGTCCCCAGCGTCCCCAAGTGTGTCCCCAACCCCTCCCAGGTGTGCTCAGGTGTCCCAGATGCACCCAGGTGCCCTCCAGGAGCCTCTGGGTGTCCCCAATGTCCCCAGTCCCCCCAGGTGTGTTCAGGTGTGCCCCCAAATGTCCCCAGGTCCCCCCAGTGTCCCCCAGGTGTCCCAAATGTCACCAGGTCCCCCCAGGTGTTCCCGGTGGAGGACAGGGTGGCTCCGGCCCCGAGACGAACCCAGAACACCTGGGACAGGTGAGACTGGGAAGCACTGGGAGCACTGGGAAGCACTGGGAGCACCGAGGTCTCACCTGCTCTGGGCTTGGCTCCGCCCCCTCTGGGCCAAGGCCCCGCCCCCTCAGGGTCTCCATCTCCATCTCCAGGATTTGGCTCCGCCCCTTCTCTGCATCCAGCTCCGCCTCCAATCGCTGGCCACGCCCCCTCAGGGTATCGAGTTCTGCATCCAGCACCTGGCTCCGCCCCCTTTCTGTCTTAAGTTCCGCCTCTAGCCGTTGGCTCCGCCCCTTTTCTGCTTCAAGCTCCACCTCCAGCTGTTGGCTCCGCCTCCTTTCTGCCTCAAGCTCCGCCTCCAGGCATTGGCTCCGCCCCTTCAGCGCTTTCAGCTCTGCCTCCAATTCATGGACACGCCCCCTTTCTGCCTCAAGCTCCACCCCCAGGGACCTGTGAGGGGGACTGGGGTTACTGGGAGCACTGGGAGGGAGAACTGGGAGTTACTGGGAGTTACTGGGGGTTACTGGGAGCACTGGGAGCCTCACCTGGGGCGCAGCACAAAGTGGGACGGGGGGATGAGCCCCTCCAGACTGGGAGGGGGCAACTGGGAGCACTGGGAGGGCCCGGGCGGGGCTCGGCCATCGGCGACCTGCGGGGGGAACAGTTCCCAGTATGGACCAGTATGGACCAGTATAGCCCGTCCCCAGTCCCAGCAACCTCCCAGCTCCCCCTCCCCACGCTCCCAGTCCCTCCCAGCTCCCCCCAGTACCTTCCAGTTCCCCTCCCAGTTCCCCCGCGCGGTGCACGCCGGGAAGGCGCCCCCGCCGCCGCTTTCCCGCGCTCCCGCCTCAGCCAATCAGAGGCGGCGGCTCCCGGATCCCGCCTCACACTCCGGCCAATGGGACGGCGCGTCTGGGGGACGTGGGCGGGGCTAGGAGGGGCTCGGGTCCTGGAAGGGGAAATGGGGGTCCTGAAAGGCTCAGTGCAGCCTTAGGGCGGGGTTAATGCGGTCCGGGGGTCTCATGGAAGGGTAAATGAGGGTCTGAAAGAGTAAATTGGGGTCCTGAAGGGGGACGGGGTCCTCGCAGAGTAAATCAGGATCCTGAGGGAGGACTAGGGTCCTGGCAGGGTCATTCAGGGTCCTGAGCGGGCAATGGGGTCCTGGCAGGGTAAATCGGGGTTCTGAGCGGGCAATGGGGTCCTGGCAGGGTAAATCAGGGTCCTGAGGGGACACTGGCAGGGTCATTCAGGGTTGCCGAAGACTCCACACCCATCCCGGAGGGGTCCCGCTGTCCCCAAGGGGTCCCTGCTGTCCCCAAGGCCCCCCAGTCTCTCCCACCCCACACCAATCCCGGGTTTTATTCCCTTTTTTAACCTTTTGATTCACTTTTTTTACCTTTTCTCGCTTTTCCCGCCCTACACCCGTCCGGCCCGTTGCCATGGCAACGCTGCACCCGCCCCTTCTGCATCGCCATTGGCTGTTTCGCTGCGCGAGCGCTGATTGGCTGAGAGCGGCAGGGGGCGGGACAGGAACCCGGAAGTGTCCTTGCTCGTTGCCATGGTGAGCCGCTCGGGCGTTTCCATGGTAGCGAAAACCCCGCCCGTCCTGTGCTGCTATTGGCTGCAGTGCCATGGCACGAGAGCACTGATTCGCTGATGATTGAGGGGGCGGGGCTAAAGGCAAAAGGGTCCCCGAAAGGGTGTCCAGGGTCCCCAAAGGGAACTTTGATGCCCCCCCACCCCGGCATGACCAACCAAGGGGGGTCCCCAATGTCCCCTGGTGTCCCCAAAAGGATTCCCGATATCCCCAAGGCCACCACGACCAACCCAGGGTGTCCCCAGTGTCCCCAAGGGGTCCCCAAAAGGGTCCTTGGTGTCCCCAAAGTGTCCCCCAGACAGTCCCTGGTGTCCCCAAGGGCTCTCTGATGTCCCCAACCCCCCACGGCCATCTCAGGGTGGGTCCCCAATGTCCCCAGGGCGTCCCTAAGGGGATCCCTGGTGCCCCCAAGCGTTCCCTGATGTCCCCAAAAGTGTCCCCAAGCCCCCCACGGCCACCCCAGGGCTGTCCCCAGGATGTCCCCAAACCCCCCTGGCTCCTCCCCTCCCCAAATTTGGGATTTTGGACCCCAAAAACCCCAAACCCCAAATTCCGCTGTCCGCATTCACTTTATTGGGGCTCCCCGGCGGCTCCGGGTCCGGGGGGGGCTCGGGGGGGGCTCGGGGACCCCAAAATTGGGGGGGGAACCCTCGGGGGGACCCCGGGTGCGTTTTGGGGTGGGATTTGGGGCTTTTTGGGGGTTCCCTGCATTTGGGGGGGGTCTGCGCCCGCTCCGGGTCCGGGGGGGCTCCAGGGGGGGATTTGGGACCCCAGAATTGGGGTTGGGATCCCCAGGGGGCCCCCGGGGCTGTTTTGGGTTTTTTTGGGGTGGGTTTGGGGTTTTGGGGGGTGGGTTTGAGGGGTTTTTGGATGTCCCTGAATTTGGGGGGTCCCGAGGGGGATTTTGGGGGGGTCCCTGACGGCTCCGGGTCCTGGGGGGCTCCTGGGGGGTCTGGGACCCCAAACTCGGGGTTGGGACCCTCTGAGTGACCCCGGGGCCGTTTGGGGGCTTTTTGGGGTGGATTTGGGGTTTTTTTGGGTGGATTTGGGGTTTTTTGGGGGGTCCCTGAATTCGGGGTTTTCGGGGGATTTTGGGGGGGTCTCCGCCCACTCCGGGTCCTGGGGGGGCTCGGGGGAGGGGTGGAGCCCCCAAAATGGGGACGGGAATGGGTTTGGGGTGGGATTGGGGTACTTTGGGTGGGATTTGGGCGTTTCTGGGTAGGATTCTTTTGGTTTTGGGGGGGATTTGGGGTTTTTGGGGTGGGATCTGGGGTTTTTGGGGGAGGATTTGGGGTTTTTCGGGGGGGATTTTTCCGTTTCTGGGCGGGATTTGGGGTTTTGTGGGTGAGATTTTTTTGGTTTCGGGTGGGACTTGGGCTGTTCTGGGCGGGATTTGGGGTATTTTGGGGGGAGTCAGGGGTGGTTTTGGGGGGCTCGGGGCTGTTTTCGGGGGGCTGCCAGGGGCTCAGCAGGAAGGGCGCCAGCTCCAGGCGCTGCCGCAGCACCCCCGAGAGCAGCAGCTCGGCCGAGAGCAGCGGGAGCCGCGCGGCCACGGCCGGGGGCCAGAGCCAGCGGTCCTGGGGACACGAAATGACCAGGACACGGGGCTGGGGAGCCAGAAACACAGTCAGGAACCCCAAAAACAGTCAGGAACCCCAAATAACCCAGACAGAACCCCCAAATACCCCGTCAGAAACCCCAAATAGCCCAGAGAGAAACCCCAAATAACCCAATCAGAAAGGCCAAATATCCCACATGGTCCAGTCTTGGGGACACGAGATCACCAGGACATGGGGCTGGGGGAAAACCCCATCAGAAATCCCAAATACCCTCTAAGGAACCCCAAATACCCCATCAGGAACCCCAAAAACCCCATCAGAAACCTGGAATACCCCGTGAGGAACCCCAAATAACCCATCAAAAACCCCAAAAGCCCCGTCAGAAACCCCAAATAACGCACCCAGCCTGGTCCTGGGGACTCGAGATCACCAGGACATGGGGCTGGGAACCCCAAAAACATAGTGAGGAACCCCAAATAACCCATAGCCAAACCCTAAATACCCTGTCAGGAACCCCAAATACTCAGTGAGGAACCCCAAATAACCCAGTGAGAAACCCCAAATAACCCTCACAGCTCGGTCCTGGGGACACAAGATCATCAGCACCCAGAGCTGGGGGAAAGGGGTCAGGACCCCAAAATCCCATCAGAAACCCCAAAACCCAGTGAGAAACCCCAAATACCCCCAAAACTCCAGTGAGACTCCCCCCCAAAAAAACCCCCAAATACCCCCAAAACCTCAGTGAGAAACCCCCAAAACCCTGCTAGAAACACCAAAAGCCCCCAAACAACCCAAGACTCCAGTCAGAAACGCCAAATACCCCAAAAGAACCCCAAATACCCCAAAAAGATCCCCAAAACCCTCAGTGAGAAATCCCCAAAAACCCAATAGGAACCCTCTGACCCCAATGAGATCCCCCAAAACTCCCAACGGGGTCTCCCCACAGAGCCCAATCTGGGATCCTCAAAAATACCCAAATACCCCAAAACCCAGTAAGGAGCCCCCCAAAAACCTCAAAGACCCCAAAAAAACCCCAACCCCCCAAAACGCAATGAGAAATCCCCCAAACCCAGTGAGAAACCCCGAAACCTCCAAAAACTGAATGAGAAACCCCAAGTACCCCCCAAAACCCCTGAAATACCCCAGGAGAAACCCCAAAATCCCCCAATCCCCCCAATGTCCCCGATGTCCCAATGTCCCCAATCCTCCACTGTCCCCAATGTCCCTAACTCCCCAATGTCCCCAATACCCGTAATGTCCCCAACACCGTCCCCAATATCCCCAGTCCCCCTCCATGTCCCCACTGTCCCTCACCGCGTGTTCCCGGGGCAGCTGTGGCAGGAAGGTGCCACCACAGCAGGTGACAATGTCCCGCATGTCCTCGGGGCACGGCTGGACACTGGGGGTGACGTGCACCTGGTAGCCCTGGGGACAGAGAGGACATCAGGGGGACATAGGGGACATTGAGTGGTTGGGGACATTGGGGACAGGGGGAGAAAGGGGACATTTGGGGGTTGAGGACATTGAGGGGTTCAGGAGATCATTGGGGGTTTGGGGTACTGGGGACATGGGGGATGACTGGGGGGACATTGGGGACATTAAGTAGGTTGGGGACATTAAGGGGTTCAGGAGATTGGGGACATTGGAGAAGTTGGGGACATTAATGTCATCATCACCTGCAGGTGGGGATGCCACTGTGCCTGGGGCTGGCTCAGGGATGGGTTTAGGTGACATCTGGGGACATTTGGGGACAGTGTTACCTGCAGCAGGGGCCACTCATGGGCCCGGGGACATTTAGGACATTGAGGACATTGCTGTCACTGTCACCTGCAGCAGGGCCCAGGGTTGGCACAGGGATGGGCTTAGGTAACATTTGGGGACACTGGGGACACGGCTGTCACTGTCACCTGCAGCAGGGGCCGTTGCTATGCCTGGGGCTGGCTCAGGGATGGCTTTAGGTGGCATTTGGGGACATTTGGGGACATTGGGGCAGTGTCACCTGCAGCAGGAGCCATTGCCATGCCTGGGGCTGGCTCAGGGATGGCTTTAGGTGGCATTTGGGGACATTGGGGCAGTGTCACCTGCAGCAGGGGCCGCTCCCGGGCCCGGGCCAGCGCCGGGCGCAGGCTGAAGCCAAAGCGCCGCTCACAGCGGGGTCCCGGGGCAGGAAGGGACCTGGGGACAGCGGGCGGCCACTGTGGGAACTCTGGGGACAACGGGGACACAGGGGTCACACACGGCCACCAGAGCCACCCCAGGGTCCCCAAGACCACCCCCTTGTCCCCAGAGTCCTTTTGATTGTCCCCAAGTCCTTCCCCTTGAACCCAAGGTCACCCTCACTTGTCACCCAAAGCCCCTCTGTCCCCAAGGCCACCCCCAGTCCCCAAGGTTCCAAAGTCCCCAAGGCCACCCCTACTGTCCCCAAGGCCACCCCTACTGTCCCCAAGCCCCTCCCCTTGTCCCCAAATCCCCTCCCACTGCCCTGAGTTCCCCCTGTCCCCAAGGTCACCCCGATGTCCCCAAGGTCACCCCACCCATCCCTAAAGTCCCCAAGGTCAATCCCCCTTTGTCACCATGTCCCCAGTGTCCCCCTGTCCCCAAGGCCACCCAATGTCCCCAAATGCCCCCCAAAGTCTCCAGTGCCACCCCCTGTCCCCAATGTCCCCAAATCCTTCTCCTTGTCCCCACACTCCCCTCATTGTCACCAAGTCCCCCCGATTGTCCCCAACCCCCTGCTGTCCCTGATGTCACCTGCAGCAGCCATTGGGGGGTGACAACGGGGACACCCCTGGCAATGGCACAGAGGAACCTCGGTGTCCCTGATGTCCCTCATGTCCCCAGTCCCCCTGATTGTTTCCAATCCTCAATGTCCCCCGATGTCCTCAGTCCCCAATGTCCCCAATCCCCCAATGTCCCCCCATTGTCCCCAATCCCCCCACCCCTGATTGTCCCCAGTGTCCCCAATGTCCCTGATGTCCCCACCCCCCGCTGTCCCCGATGTCACCTCGAGCAGCCACTGGGGGGTGACAATGGGGACGCCCCTGCCCAGGGCACACAGGAACTTCAGTGACCGGCGGATGCCATCGGTCACCAGGTGGCTGCAGTCGTGCACAGACGTGGCCTCGGTGCCACCCAGCGCCCCCGGCCCCCAGGGAGGCCCACCTGTGAACAGCCCGGGGACGTGGGGACACAGTGGGGCGAGGCCACCAGGCCTGTGAACAGCACCTGGGGACAGTGGGGACATCAGTGGGGACATCCCTGAGTGCCACCAGGCCTGGGGACAGCACCTGGGGACAGTGGGGACATCAGTGGGGACATCCCTGAGTGCCACCAGGCCTGGGGACAGCACCTGGGGACAGGTTGAGGACAGCCCTGGGTGGGTGGGGACATCTAGGGGACACTGGGACAGGTCGGGGACACATTCAGGACACACTGGGGACATCCCTGAGAGAGTCAGGGACACTGTGGGGACATCCCTGAGGAGTTGGGGACACCTGGGCGACACTGGGACAGGTTTGGGACAGTCTGGGGACACTGTGGGGACATGCCCAGGTGCCACCAGCCCCAGAGCAGCAGCTGGGGACACAGCGGGGGTGGATGGGGGGCACTGGTCTGTACTGGTCCATACTGGTCCGTACTGGGAGGTCACTGGGGTGTCCCTGGGGGAGTCACTGGTCTGTACTGGTCCATATCGATCCTTACTGGTCCATACTGGTCCATACTGGGAGCACTGGGTGGGATCACTGGTCCGAACTGGGGTCACTTAGGAGTTACTGGGGGACTACTGGTCTGTACCAGTCTGCACTTCTATATACTGGTCTATACTGGTTCATAATGGTCCCTACTGGTCCTTACTGGTCCTTACCGGATCTGGGCGGAGCCCGGTGCTGCCCGGGGGCGGAGCCTGCGCTTGGCACCCTCTGGTGGCTCCTCCTCCTCAGGGGGTGGGGCTGCAATTGAGCCACGCCCATTCCCTTTTATGGATGTGGAGGGTGTGGCCTTTCAAGCACTGCCACTGATTGGTCCTGTCCCCTCTGGGGGCGTGGCTTGGGTGAGGGGCGTGGTTTGGGTGAAGGGCGTGGCTTGGAGCCTTGATTGCGCCCATTCTGGGTGGGGGTGGGGCCACGTGAGGCTCCACCCCCTCCACTCACAGCCAATCGCCGACTGCGCCGCACCTGGAGAGGAGGGGCTGTGGTGGGGACCCCAAAATCCAATGGGAGCCCCCCAAATCCCCCAAGTTCACCCCAAATTCCACTGGGAACCCCCAAAATCCTCCCAGGAACCTCCAAAATCCACCTGCCACCCCCAAAATCCCCTAAATTCACCCCAAATTCCACCTGGGACCCCCCAAAAATCACCCAGGACCCCCAAAAATTCACCTGAGACCCCCCCAAACCACACTGGGTCTCCCTAAATCCACTGGGAACCCCAAACCCCACTTGGGACCCCCCAAAATTCACGCGGAACCCCAAACAATCCACCTGGAACCCCCCCAATCCCCGGGGAGCTCCCAAAATCGACCAGAGGCCCCCAAAATTCACCTGTGGGGTGGGCGGAGCTTCTGCTTCCTCCTGGGCAGGGCTTGGGGGACCCTCAACATCTGGATTTGGGGCCGCCTCCTCCACATCTGGAACTTGGGGCTCATCCAGGACCCTTTTGGGGCTTTCCGGGCGTTCCACATCTGGGGCAGGGGGCAGGAACAGCTGGGTGGCCACATCTGGATTCAGGCCAGGGCTCCCCGGCCCCTCCACATCTGGATTCGGGGTGTCCACCTCCACATCTGGAATTTCGGGGACTTCTGGGGTTGTTTGGGGCCTTTTTGAGGCTGCCACATCTGGATTTGGGCCTGCCTCCTCCACATTTGGATCAACATCCCCCAGCAATGTCCTGTGGCCCCTCGGTGACTCCCCCACATCTGGATTTGGGCTCTCCATGGCCACATCTGGAATTTCGGGCGGGTTTAGGGGACTTTTGGGTGGTTTTGGGGACCCAACAGCTGGTTCTGAGGGTCCTTTCCCCCTCCACATCTGGATCAGGGGGCAGGAACAGCTGAGTGGCCACATCCAAGTCCTCCTCCCCCTCCACATCTGGATCTGGGGTCTCCACCCTCACAATGGGAATTTTGGGGGCATTTGAGGCCATTTCGGTTTGTTTTGGACCCAGAACATCTGGATTTAGGCCGTTCTCCACACCTGGATGCGGGGGCAGGAACAGTTGTGTGGCCACATCTGGATCCAGGGAGGGCAGCCCCTCTACATCTGGAATTTTGGGGTCCTTTGGGGCAGTTCTGGGGCCTTCCGGACTCCCAGCATCTGGAGAGGGCAGGAACAGCCGGGTGTCCACATCTGGATCCGACTCCTCTTTCTCCTCCACATCTGGAATTCTGAGGTCCTTCGGGGCTGTTTTGGAGCTTTCTGGGCTCCCAACATCTGGAGAAGGCAGGAACAGCTGGGTGGCCACATCTGGATCTGACTCCTGTTCTTCCTCATCTGGATCTGGGGTTTCCTCTTCCACATCTGGAATTTTGGGAGGGTTCTGGGTCATTTTGGGTCGTTTTGGGCTCCCAACATCTGGAGAGGGCAGGAACAGCTGGGTGGCCACATTTGGATCTGACTCCTCTTCCTCCTCCACATCTGGAATTTCCGATGGCTTTTGGGTCATTTTGAGCTGTTCTGGGCTCCTAACATCTGGATCTGCCTCAGCCTCACCCACATCTGGATTTGGGGGCAGGAACAGCTGGGTGGCCACATCTGGATCCCACCCTTCCTCCTCTCCCTCCACATCTGGTGTTTTGGCCACATTTTGGGTCCTTTGGAGCCTCCCAACATCTGGATTTGGGGGTTTCAGTCCAACATCTGGAGTTTCAGGCACATTTTGGGCAATCTTCTGTCTTTTTGAGGGCCGAACATCTGGATCAGCCTCATCCTCCTCCACATCTGGGTCACTCTCCCCCACCAAGGCTCCACATCTGGATTCAGAGCCTCCAACAGCTGGATTTGGGGTTGGTGTGGGCACATCTGGAGTTTCAGTCACATTTTGGGTCATTTTCAGTCTTTTTAAGGGCCGAACATCTGGACTCATCTCATCCTCCTCCACATCTGTCTCGCTGTCCACCAGCAGTGTCCCACACCCAATTTTTGTGCCTGAAACATCTGGATTTGGTGTTTTCAGCCTCACATCTGGAGTTTCAGGCATGTTTGGGGCCGGTTTCGGTCTTTTTAAGGACCCAACATCTGGATTTGCCTCCTCCTCCACATCTGTGTCGCTGTCATCCAGCAGCGCCCCCTGACCCCTCTGTGACCCCTTCACAGCTGGATCTGGGGGCTGTGGGGGCACATCTGGAGTTTGGGGCACGTTTTGAGGAATTTTCAATCTTTCTGAAGGACGAACATCTGGATTCACCTCATCCTCCTCCACATCTGTATCACTGTCCACCAGCAGTGCCTGACACCCATTTTTGGTCATTCCAACATCTGGACTTGGGGTCTGTGCCACCACATCTGGACTTTCAGGCACATTTTGGGTCATTTCAAGCTTTTTCAGGGTCTCAACATCTGGATTTCCCTCCTCCTCCTCCTCCACATCTGTGTCACTGTCCACCAGGAATGCCTGGCACCTGATTTCAGGGCCCAAAACATCTGGATTTGGGGGCTTCGCAGCCACATCTGGAGTTTCAGGGACGTTTTGGGTCGCTCTGAGCCGTTTCAGGGGCTGCACATCTGGATCCCCCTCCACATCTGTGTCGCTGTCCACCAGCAGCATCTGACTCCGGACTGTGGGGCCTGGAACATCTGGATTTGGTGTCCCCCATCGCACATCTGGAGTTTTGGGCAAATGCTGAATCCGTCTGAGCCTTTTTAGGGGCTGCACATCTGGATCATCCTCCACATCTGTGTCGCTGTCCTCCACCAGCGTCTGATGGCCGATTTGGGGCCTTTCCACAGCTGGATTTGGGGTCGCCACGTTCACATCTGGAATTCTGGGCACTTTGAGCCTTTTTGGGGGCTGCACATCTGGATTCACTTCGTCTTCCACATCTGTATCGCTGTCCACCAGCAGCATCTGAGAACGGAGTTTTGGGCCTGAAACATCTGGATTCAGGGGTTCTGCTGCCACATCTGGAGTTTCTGGCAGGTTTGGGGGCATTATGAGTTGTTTTTGGGGCTGCACATCTGGATTCTCCTCCTCCCCCTCCACATCTGTGTCGCTGTCCATCAGGATTCTCCAGTGTGCAATTTTGGGTGCCGTCACAGCTGGACTTGGGGTTTCCACCTCCACATCTGGAATTCCAGGGATGTTTTGGGTCACTTTAGGCCTTTTCTGGGGCTGCACATCTGGATCCTCGTCCACATCTGTGTCACTGTCCACCAGCTCCATCCTGTGTTGCATTTTTGGGCCTGAAACATCTGGATTTGGGGTCCTTCCTGCAACGTCTGGAGTTTCTGGGATGTTTTGGGCAATTTTCAGTCGTTTTGGGGCCTCCACTTCTGGATCAGCCTCCTCCTGCTCCACATCTGTGTCGCTCTCCACCAGCAGGCTGCCATGCCCACTTCTAAGCCACAGAACATCTGGATTTGGGGTTTTTAGCCTCACATCTGGAGTTTCAGGGACATTTTGGGTCATTTTAAGACATTTTTGGGGCCAAACATCTGGATTTGGCCCCTCCTCCTCCACATCTGTGTCACTGTCCACCTGCAGCGTCCGGTGCCCATTTCTGGCCCATAGCACATCGGGATTTGGGGTTTCTGCTGCCACATCTGGAGCCTCTGAGGTGTTTTGGGCCACTCTGGGCATTTTCAGGTCCCCAACATCTGGATCTGGCCCCTCCCCGATCACATCTGGGGCATTTTGGGAGCAGGGAAGGTGTTTTGGGGGGCCCTCAACATCTGGGGGCACAGCTGGATCCTCCAGGGCACTGCAAACGAGGGTTGGGGGGGCTCAGGAGTTTGGGACCTCCAAAATCCCCCAAGGATCCCAAAAATAACCCAAAGAGCCCCAAAACCCCTTTCAGAACACCACAAACTGCCCCAAAGCCCCCCAAAAAACCCCACAGAGACCCCCAAAAATGCCCCCAAATTGCCCCAAGGATCCCCAACTCCCCCCCCCAAAATACCCCAAACTGTTCCAGAGACCCCCCCAGAACTCCCACTCCCCCCAAAAAACCCCTAAACTGCCCCAAGACCATTCCAAACAGCCTCAAATTCCCCAAGGAAGCCCCCAAAATCACCCGGAGTCCCCCAAGCTGCTCCCAAAGGACCCAAACCACCCCAGAGGCCCCCAAGCCCCTGCCTGGGACCTCCCAAACTGCCCCAAAAAGACTCAAAACAAACCCAGGGACCCCCAAAATGTCCCAGGGACCCCCCAAAATTCCCCAAGATGCACCCAGGTGAGTGACCCAAAATCCCACAAGGATCCCCCAAAACTGCACCCAAAAGACCCGAAATCCCCCCAGGGACCTCCAAGCCTTCCTGAGGAAGCCCAAATTCCGTCACAAAACCCCCAACGCCCCTCAGGAACCCCAAATTCTCTCATAAAACCACCAACCCCTGTCACGGACCCCAAATTTCCCTCAGGAACCCCAAATTCCCTCACGGAAACCCCAACTCACATCAGGGGCGCCCCAAACTCCCCTCAGGACCCTTCAACCCCCTCAGAGAGCCCAAACTTCCCTCAGACACATCCAGCCTTCCTCAGGGACCCACAAATTCCCTCATCACGTCCCAACTCCCCTCAGAAACCCCCAAATTTCTCTCCGGAACCACAAATTGCCAAGCCAAGCCCGCAAACTTCCCTCGGAGACCCCAAACTTTCCTCAGAAACCTCAAACCCCCGTCAGAGACCTCCCCCAATCTCCCTCAGGGACTCCCCAAAACTGCCCCCGAGGCCCTCAGTCCTCACCAAGGACCGCTCCAATCCCCGCTGTCACTTCGAAATCCCTCCAGGATATTCCAGAACCCCCCGGACCCCAAATCCCCCCAAACTCCCCCAAAATTCCCTCAGGGACCCCAAAAGCGGCCCCGGCTTCCCTCCCCCCGCTCACCCCTCCCGCGCCATCACCGCCGGGCCCCGCCCCCCGCGCTCCCATTGGCCGCTCTCTCCGCGCGCTAACGCGCATCCGCACTTTCCATTGGCTGATGTGGATGTCGATCATCGCCAGACCATCGAGACGGGGCGGGGTGGTCCTCCGAGAGCACCGGAGCGCCGGTGGGAGGGGCTTAAAAGAGGTTTAGACCAGTTGAAGAGCAGAAAGCTGGATTGACAACACAATTAACCAATAGAATGATGGAAAGCGGGCGGTGCCGACCAATGGGAGCCCCGGCTTTGTCCTATATGAGCGCGCGCGGGGCCGTGGCTGCCGCCATTTTCACAGCCGTCGCGCTCGCGCCTTTGCTCCGCTCTTAAAGGGGCCGCGCCGCCTCTTTAAGTTTTTTTATTCCGTTTTCCGAGCGCCTCCGCGCCGTCCGGGTGGGCCCGAGCCCCCCCGCCAGACTCCGCCGCCGCCATGAGGGAGATCGTCCACATCCAGGCGGGCCAATGCGGCAACCAGATCGGCGCCAAGGTGAGCGCGGCGGGCCCCGCCTCCATCCCCCGCCGCGGCGGCGTTACCCCTTTAAGAGCCCCCCCATCCCCCGCGCGTCAAGACAAAGGGTGACCCAAACCAGGGCGATTTTACCCCAAAATCGGCGTTTTCCCCCCACAGAAGCGCCTGCGAGGGAAGGGGGCCTTGCTGAATGGGGCGGGTTTGGGGTTAAAATCAGGAGATTTTGTCCTTAGATGAGGATTTTCGGTGGCTGAACGCGCCCCCCCCGCACGCGGCCGCAAAATGGCGGCTGAGGGCGGCGGCCCCAAACCGCGGCGAATTCGCCTCCAAAATCGCCTTTTTTTGGGATGTTTAAAGAAAATATTACTATTTTATCTTAATTTAAATGACTATTTCAAAGATTTGGCCGCGAATGGCCCTTTTTGCCCGTAATCGAGGGGGTCTGGCTGAGGATGGGCGGGGAAGGCGCCAAAATGGCGGCGAGGAGCCCCGAAATTAAAGGATTTAACCTCGAAATTAGGTTTTTCACAATAATATATTTATAGTTAAATTTCAAACATTATTTATTTCGTTTTTAAAGCACCATACTTTAGATGCTGCTTTTTTAGTCTGCAATCGGTTGTTTTCACCCCATAATTGGGTATTTTCGCCCCTAAAATCGGCTATTTTCACTGCAAAACCGTCTAAATTTACCTCAGAAAATGTGGATTTTGAGCCCCAAAATAAATATTTTTGACCCCCAAACGGGGCGTGACGCCCAGAGGGGTCAGACCCGAAAATGGGAGCATTTATCCCCCCCAAAAAAGCGGCGTAACATCCACAATAAAGATTTTATTCCCATAATAAGAGGTGTATTCCTATTTTTTTTTCCAAAATGGGATTTTTTAATCCACAAAATGAAATTTTTTTAACCTTTTGGACTGGAGGATTTTATGACAAAAACAGGTGGTTTTTATTCCTTAAATGTGTATTTAAGATCTTTAAATTGCAATAATAATCTCAAAAATTGATGGGTTTTTTACTTTGAATCAGCGTTTTTCGCTGAAATGCCCTTCTTACGCCTAAATATGGATGACTTTATTTTCAAAAAAGTATATTTTAGTTCTCAAAATGTTAATGTTTTGGATTTAAGGGGTTATTTTTTCATTGAGGAAAGGTTTTTTGCTGCTGAAATGCCGCTTTTTGGCCACAAAACCTTGTTTTTTCCCAGCCCCAAGATGGAGCTTCGGAGCTCCAGCTCAGCATCTTTGTTTTGCAAAACAACATTTCCGTCCAAAATCAAGATTTCTGTCCCCAAAACGTGGAGTTCTGAGGAGAAAAAGGACTGGGTTTATTTTCCAGAAGGAGAAATTACGGTTACAATCGGGATTTTCTGCAGCTCGGAGGGAGCTGCCAGCCCCAAAATGGAGGTTTCCAGCCCCAAAATGGAGGGTCGGGGGAAGAATCGCAGCTTTGTGCTTCCAAATCCGCTTTTTTCTTGCCTCAAAATCACTGATTTTTCTCCAAAATTAACGGGGTTGGTTTAAATTTTTCCTTTTTTTAGCACAAACTGGTACTAAAAAACCCTTTTGCCCAAAAAAGTGTTTTTTTAGACCTCGGATCTTGCAATTCTTCAGACCCAAATGTCATTTTTACTGTTTCAAAAATTCCTTTTTTCCCCTGAATATCCACTTCACCCACAAAATGGCCTCTTTTAACCCCATATTTCTTTTTTTTTTCTTTTTTTAATGTTATTTTTGTCACAAAATCGCCCTTTTCAGCCCCAGCCCCCTCTCTTTGTGTCTCCAGCCCGCATTTCCTGCCCCCAAACGAACATTTCCATTTCCTGCCCCACACCGAAATCTTTGTTCTCCAAAACGCTTCAAATTGGAGTTTTTAACCCTAAAAAGCGATTTTTTTTAAGCTCTGGGGAAGAGGTTTTAAACCCAAATTGCGATTTTGAGGCCCAAAAAAGAGTTTTTACTGTACAGAAAATACTGGTATTTACCAGGTCAAATTTGCTCTCAAAAATTGTGTTTTAGCCCCAAATCCGCTTTTTTTTACCCCAAAATTCGCAATTTTTACCCTTAGATATCCATTTCTCTCCATAATCCATATTCCTATCACTAAACTCTCAATTTCTGCACCAAACTCACATTTTTCCTCAAAACCCATAATTTTTAACCCACTGTTTCCCAAGGCTCCAGAATGCACGGGTTTTTTACTCTGAAATGCTGTTTATTCGAATTTGAACTTTTTAAACTCATTTTCTTTGTCATTTGCCCAAAATCTCCATTTGTATCCCAAAGGAACTTTTTTTGGAGGTATTTCTTTCCTACGTTCCTCGAAACTGCTCTTTTTTAACATTTTTGTCCCATCAGCCCCAAAATCCCTATTTTTAACCCATTTTTGCTCACAACCCCCTAAAACGCCAGATTTTAACCAATTCCTTTCCTCATCTCCAAAATCTGCATTTTTAACCCTATTTTTTTTCTTTTTACTTCACATTGCTGGGTTTTAATCCCTTTTTCTCTCTCACATCCAAAATTAATATTTGTAAGCCCTTTTTCTTCTATTACCCAAAACTGTGGTTTTTAAAATACATTTTTCCCTCAAATCACCATTTTTATCTCAAATCACTATTTTATACCTCTTTTTTTGAATTAACAATCTCAAAATTAGTGGCTTTTATCCCAAATTAATATTTTAATGCCATTCTGTTCTCCACGGCCCCAAAATCTCCATTTTTTGCTGCATTTCTCATCTTTAACCCCAAAATCACCTTTTTTCACCTCATTTTCCCCTCACGCTGCGTTTCCCCCGGCCCATTTTAACCCCAAACCCCCACATTGGTGGAATCTAAACTTCAAATCCAAAACTCAGAGCCCCCTGAGCCAAATGAAGGTATAAAAATCCTGATTTGGGGTGATGAAAAAGCCGATTTGGGGTGCAAGAAGCCGATTGTGGAGGGGTTGGTTTGAATTTTAACGAGTTGCCGCCATTTTCCCGCGTTCCCGCCCTTTTTGGGGAGCGGGCCCGCGCTGCGCTGGCCACGCCCCCTCCCTCACAGACCCCCGCCCACTTCCCTTCCCCACACCTCCAACCCCCAAAAAATCCTAAAATCGCCTTTTTCCCCCCCAAAAAAGGGTCGTGGAGTGGCTGTGTGTTGTAACCACACCCTTTTAGGACCTGAGCACACTCTAAATTTATTTTTAAAGCCCCAAAAAATCCCTATTTTTCAACCCAAAAGAAGGTCCTGGCTGTGGGGGAGGTCTTGTGGATCCTGCCTGTCACTTGGCCACACCCCCAAATTCCTTTAAATCCCTAAATCCTTCATTTTTTCCCCAAAAACACTGCCTAGGGGAGGTGGGTGGGGCCGGGTTTACATCTCATTCTTTCTATAGGATCCCAACATCCCATTTTTTCTCCCCAAAATCAGTCCCGGGTGTAGCAAAGTGGGTGTAGCCCCTCTGCGCCACAAGCTCTGCCCCTCTATCCCAGACTACGCTATCAATTTCCCTTTAAATCCCAATTGTTTTTTTTTTAATCCATATTTTTTGATACTTCTCAACTGCTACTTTGTACTTTTAAATCTCAATTTCTTATTTTAAAATTTCTGAAGTTTTTAGCCCCAAATCCTCATTTTTTCCCCCAAAATGGGGTCCCAGGTGTAGCAAAGGGGCTGTGGCCCAGCTGCCCCCACCCCTCCTTTAGCTCAGCCACTTTTAGCTGCCAACTCCCATTTCTCACCTTAAAATCCCCAATTTTTTTTGATCAAAATTCTAATTTTTTTCCCTAGAATTGAGTTTGGGGTGGGCCTGCCCCACCTGACCATACCCCTCTTTATCTCCTGCCCCTTTTAACCCTGACCATGTCCCCAAACCCCTATTTCTGACCTCAAAATCCCCATTTTGGCCCCTAAAATCTCTTGTTTTTTCTTCTCCAAATCCTGATTTTTCCCCCAATTTGGGTCCCATTTGTCACAAAGTGGGCGTGGCCCAGCTAATCTCACTCCTCCACAAGCCCCACCCCTTTTAACCCCTGGCCACGCCCCCCACCCCCCTTTTCCTCCCTAAACTCCCCATTTTTCCTCCCATAACCCCCGGGTTTTTCCCCAAATTCCCATTTTTTGCCCCGAACCCGCTCCTGGGCTGTCCCTGAGCCGTCCCCAAGCTGTCCCCTTGTCCCCACAGTTTTGGGAGGTGATCAGTGACGAGCACGGCATCGACCCCACGGGCACCTACCATGGGGACAGCGACCTGCAGCTGGACCGCATCAGCGTCTACTACAACGAGGCCACAGGTGGGGACACCTGGGACAGCTGGTGGCACCTGGGGACAGCTGCCACACCTCCCTAGGCTCCTCTGCCCTTCCCCCCCTTGTCGTGTCACTCGATAGTGTGGGTGGCACTTGGTGGCCTTTGTCATCTCCCCAGTGTCACGTGTCCTGCTGTCACCTCCCCAGTGTCACCTTCCTTTGTTTGTCACTTTCCTCTGCTGTCACTTTGTCACTTCCAATGTCACTTCCCCTGTAGCGGTAAGGGGTGACCTGGTTTCAAAGAATACAGCACGGCAACCCAACTCCCTCATGGGTCACTCGGGCCAGTGACACACGCTGACACCAATGTGGTGGACGGTCAAAAGGCGTTTATTCTTACATCTCGGGGGTTTATATAGGTAGGGGTACACTACGTAAGGAAGGGGGTCGTGCAGTGTTCTCTCTAAGACCAAATAAGGAGAAAAAGGTTACTGGCATCTCTATGTTAAGGGGGTACTAGTTTGGCTACATTCCAAGGGTGATTGTTATCGGGGACAGAGGGGGGAGAGAGGTTTCTGCATCTCCGCGTGACATCCCGATATCTTGCGAAACGCCTGTCCCTGCCTGCTACATTCCCCACCCCTACATTGTCACTCCTTGCTTTGTCACTCTCCTGTGTCACCTCATCCTCCCTATTGTCATCCAGTGTCACCCCCATGTCCCTTTCCTGTATGTTACCACTTTGTCATCCCTATGTCACTGTGTCCCCATGCTTCCCCCTTAGTGTCCGCTTTGTCCTGCTGTCGCATCCCAGTGTCACTTTGTCCTTGTCCATGCCCTGTGTCACCTCATCTCCTGTGTCCCTGAGTGCCACCCCCTCCTTTGCCACGCCAGTGGGGTCACCTTGTCCTGTCACCTGCCAGTGTCACCCCCAGTCCTGTCACCCATCAGTGTCACTTGTCTACTGTCACCTTGATCCCCTTCAATCGTGGGGATCCCCTGGTGTCCATTGCCACCTCCTCTGTCACCCTGTGACCCCCCTGGTGTCCCCTCCCAGTGGCACAGCCCTGGTATGACTGCATCCTGTCCCTTCCCAGTGTCACCCTGTTCCCTGTCACCCACATCTTGTCCCCAATGTACCTCCAGTGTCACCTGTCCATTGTCACCCCCCATGTCACTTGTCCCCTGTGACCCCCACCCTGTCCCCAGTGTCCCCACCCACCCCATGTCACCTGTCTGTTGTCACCCCCCCACCATGTCACCTTGTCCCTGATATCCCCCCGGTGTTACCTGTCCTTTGTCACCCCTCTGTGCCACCCTGTGCCCCCCAGTGTCACCTGTCCATTGTCATTTGTCTCCTCCCTGTCCTCATGTCCCATCTGGGTTGCTCTGGGGGAGTTTTTGGGGTTTGTTGGGGAATTTGGGGTGAATTTGACACTTC
This sequence comes from Camarhynchus parvulus, assembly GCF_901933205.1. Taxonomy (NCBI): domain Eukaryota; kingdom Metazoa; phylum Chordata; class Aves; order Passeriformes; family Thraupidae; genus Camarhynchus; species Camarhynchus parvulus. The sequence continues at coordinate 37,265 of NW_022148534.1, read as the reverse complement.
TGGGGTTATTTTAGCGCTGGTTTGGGATGATTTGGGGGTAATCTTGAGAGGCTTTGGAATGAATTTGGGGGTTTTGGGGTTGAATTTGGGAGATTTTGGGGTGGTTTTGAGGTGATTTTGGGTGGTTTAGGTTATTAGGGCTGGCTTGGGGTGAATTTGGGAGTTTTGGAAGTTCTTTGAGGTTGAGTTGAAGGGAGGTCTGGATTGTTTTTAGGTCATTTTGGGTGTTCTGGGGCAATTTTGGATAATTCAGAGTGATTTTCAATATTTTAGGTTGGTCAGAAGTGGGTTTGAGGTGATGTTAGATGGTGTGAGAATGATTTAAAACATTTTGGAGTAATTTGGGGGGTTTTGGCGTTCATTTTGGGTGGATTTGGAGCCATTTTTGGGATGATTTTTCCTGGGTTTGGGGTGAATTTGTGTGGTTTGGGGTTAACTCCAGCTGATTTGGGGTAATTTTGGGAGTGGTTGTGGATCTTTGGGGGTGAATTTAGGTGGATTTGGGGTGGTTTTGAGGTGATTGCAGATATTTATGGGGTAATTCTGGGTGATTTGGGCGTTTTGGGGGGTTGAATTTTGGTGTCATTTCAGGTGTTTTAGGGTGATTTCAGACTTTTGGGGCGATTTTGGGTGTGTTGGTGTCACATGGGGTGGTTTGGGACATTTTAGGAATGGTTTTGGTTTTTTCTGGGGCGATTTTTGCTATTTCTGGGCTAACTTTGAGCGTTTTGGGGGCAATTCCTGGTGGTTTTGGGTAATTCCAGTTGGGTTTGGAGTGGATTTGGGGTAATTCTGGGTGGTTTTTGGGTTCTTTTTGGGGTATTTCCTGGTGGTTTTGGGATAATTTGGGGCAGTTTGGGGGTGTTTTTGAGTAGTACTGGATTGTTTTGGGTTATTTCCAGGTGTTTTGGTGTAATTCCAGGTGTTTATGGGGTGATTTGGGTGTATTTAGGGTGATTCTGGGTGGTTTCAGGTTGAATTCTCTGGGTTTCGGTCACTCCCCAGGGGGTCAGTACAGGCGCAGGGCCATGCTGGTGGTTTTGGGGTGAGTTCTCTGGGTTTTGGTGACGTTTTTGCTGTCCCCAGGGGGTAAATACGTGCCCAGAGCCATCCTGGTGGATCTGGAGCCCGGCACGATGGACTCGGTGCGCTCCGGCCCCTTTGGGCAGATCTTCCGGCCCGACAACTTTGTGTTTGGTGAGTGACACACCTGGGGCACACCTGGGGACACATCTGGGGACACATCTGGGACAACTTGGGCATATTTGGGGGCTCCTGGGGACATTGGGACACACTTGGGGACACCTGGGACATCTGGTACGCACCTGGGGACACCTCGGGCATGCTTGGGGCCACCTGAGGGCACACCTGGGACATCTGGGGGCACACTTTGGGACATTTGGGACATGCTTGGGGACACACCTGGGACACCTGGAGGCTCCTGGGGACACCTGAAGACACCTGCGGGCACACTCTGGGACACCTGGGGACACTGGAACACACTTGGGACACACCTGGGGGCTCCTGAGGGACACCTGGGGATGCTCAAGACATCTGGGGACTCTTGGCACATGACAAGGACAGCTGCAGATGCCTGGGACACACTTCAGGACACGCCTGGGAGTCTTGAGGACATCTGCAGACACCTGAAGGCTCCTGAGGACATCCTGGGGACACGTGGGGTTGCTGAGGGACATTAGGGATATCTCTGCGTGTTTGGGGAGCACATGGGGACACTTGGTGCCTCTCGAGGGACAGCAGGTTCACTTCAGGACACACGTGGGGACATGCAGCAATATTGGGGGCAGCTGGGGACATGTGGGAACACACCTGGGGACACACCTGGGACAGCAGGGGGTGGCCTCAAGGGACAGCAGGGCCCCAAAGAGGAGATCAAGGTCTCCAGGTGTTCCCAGGGTGGAATTGGAAGTCCCAAGGGTGGCATGAAGGTCCCCAAGTACCCCACAAGGGTGGGTTCAAAAATCCTCAGGTGTGCCCAGCTGTGGCATGAAGGTCCTCAAAGTCAGGTTAAGGTCCCCCCAAGTGTCACCCCAAGGTGGGTTTGAAGGTCCTCAAGTGTTCTGTAGGGTGGAGTGAAGGTCCCAAAGAGGGGGTTGAGGATCCCAAGTGTCCCCAAAGTGGAGTTAAAGGTCCCTAAGGATCCCCAAGTTGGGGTTGAACCTCTCCAAAGGGTGGGGTTGAAGGTCCCTGAGGTCCCTACGAGTGGGATGGAGGTTCCTCAGGGGTGAGGTGAAGGTCCCCAGAGAGAGGACAGAAGTGCTTGAGGTCCCCAAGAGTGGGAAGAAGAGTTGCCCAAGGTCCTCAAAAATGCTTTGAAGGTTCTCAAAAATGGTTTGAGTGTGTCCAAAGCCTTCAGCATTAACCTGAAGATCTCCAAAGGTGATTAAAGGTTCTTCAAGGCTCCTAAAGGTGTTTGAGGGTCCCTAAAGTCCCCTGGAAGACCCCAAACCAACTTTTCCACGTCTGCCCCTGGCCTAGGGTCACCACAGGGAGGGGCTGAGCTGGGGGGATCAGGGGTCCTCAAAGGTCCTCAGAGATGATTTTAAGGTTCCCAAAGTGGCTTGAACATTCTCAAGGTGGAAATGGAGGTGCTCATCATCCCTAAAAGTGATTCAAGGGTCTTCAAGGTCATCAAGGTTGGGTTGAGGGTCCCTAAAGATTGTTTGAAGCTCCCTAAGGTCCCGAAAGTTACTCTGAGGGTGTCCAGGTTTGAGGGTCCCCAAGATCCTCAAGGTTGGTTCAAAGTTCCTCAAAGGAGATTTTGAGGCTCCCCAAGGTGGTTTTAAAGTTCTTGAAGTCCCTAAAAATGGTTTAAAGGTCTCCAAAGGTGGTGTAAAGGTTCTCAGATGTGGTTTGAAGATCCCCACCCAACCCTTCCTCCCCTTTCCAGGCCAAAGCGGTGCTGGCAACAACTGGGCCAAGGGTCACTACACGGAGGGCGCCGAGCTGGTGGACTCGGTGCTGGACGTGGTGCGCAAGGAGGCCGAGAGCTGCGACTGCCTGCAGGGCTTCCAGCTGACCCACTCGCTGGGCGGCGGCACCGGCTCGGGCATGGGCACGCTGCTCATCTCCAAGATCCGCGAGGAGTACCCCGACCGCATCATGAACACCTTCAGCGTGGTGCCGTCGCCCAAGGTGTCAGACACGGTGGTGGAGCCCTACAACGCCACGCTGTCCGTGCACCAGCTGGTGGAGAACACGGACGAGACGTACTGCATCGACAACGAGGCGCTCTACGACATCTGCTTCCGCACCCTCAAGCTGACCACGCCCACCTACGGCGACCTCAACCACCTGGTGTCGGCCACCATGAGCGGCGTCACCACCTGCCTGCGCTTCCCCGGGCAGCTCAACGCCGACCTGCGCAAGCTGGCCGTCAACATGGTGCCCTTCCCGCGGCTGCACTTCTTCATGCCCGGCTCCGCGCCGCTGACCTCGCGGGGCAGCCAGCAGTACCGCGCCCTCACCGTGCCCGAGCTCACCCAGCAGGTCTTCGACGCCAAGAACATGATGGCCGCCTGCGACCCCCGCCACGGCCGCTACCTCACCGTGGCCGCCGTCTTCCGCGGGCGCATGTCCATGAAGGAGGTGGACGAGCAGATGCTGAACGTGCAGAACAAGAACAGCTCCTACTTCGTGGAGTGGATCCCCAACAACGTGAAGACGGCCGTGTGCGACATCCCGCCGCGCGGCCTCAAGATGGCCGTCACCTTCATCGGCAACAGCACGGCCATCCAGGAGCTCTTCAAGCGCATCTCGGAGCAGTTCACAGCCATGTTCCGGCGCAAGGCCTTCCTGCACTGGTACACGGGCGAGGGCATGGACGAGATGGAGTTCACCGAGGCCGAGAGCAACATGAACGACCTCGTGTCCGAGTACCAGCAGTACCAGGACGCCACGGCCGAGGAGGAGGAGGATTTCGGCGAGGAGGCTGAAGAGGAGGCCTGAGGGGTTTCTCCAGAGCTCCCGGTCCTTGGCAGTGTTGCTCCTCCCTTTCCCAGTGAGTTGTCCCAGAGAGGCGTCAACCGGTGGGCGGCGCCTTCAGTGTCATCGTCATTGTCCTTCATCATCGTCAGTGTTGGCCTTGGCCATCGGCAGCGGCAGCAGCGGAGTCCCCACCTGACCTTCAGCATTGTCCTCATGGTCTTCAACCTTCATCATCGTCATCCTGGAAGAGTCCCCAGCCTTCAGCATTGTCCTCACGGTCCCCAGGCTTCACCATCTGTGAAGAATCCCCAGTCCTCATCATTGTCATCCATGAAGAGTCCCCACCTTTCATCATCAATGAGTCCTTGGTCTTTGCCATCCTTGAAGAGTCTCCAATCTTGATCATGGTCAGAGCTCCCAACTTCTGTCATCTTCATCCTTAAAGAGTTCCCAATTCTCATCAGTACTGAAGAGTTCCCAACCTTCATCATCATCATCTTTGAAGGTCTCCAGCCTTCAGCGTTGTCCTCACAGTCCCCAACCTTCATCATGGTCATTCTTGAAGCGTCTCCAATCCTGATCATCATTGAAGAGCCTCCAATCCTGATCACGGTCAGAGCTTCCAACTTCCATTATTGTTGAAGGATCCCCAAGGTTCATCATTGTCAAGGAGTCCCCAGCCTTCATCCTCGAAGAGTCCCCAGAGTTCATCGTCATCCTCCTCGCAGACCCTCCAGGATCTCCTGGCCTTCATCGTGGTCCTTGCAGAGTCTTCAATCTTCATCATCCTCAGCCCTTGGTCTTCACTGGGGCTGGTCAGTTGGCCTTGACCTTCATCATAATCCCTTCATCATGGAAGAGCCTCCCAAGAGTTTTTGACCTTCACTCTCATCATGGAAGAGTCGCTGACCTTCATCATCATCGTGGAAGATTCCTTGACCTTCATCAGGGTTGGTCACTTGGCCTTGACCACCATCATCCTCATCATGGAAGAGCCCCCAAGAGCTCTTGACCTGCAGCCTCATCCTGGAAGAGTTGCTGACCTTCATCATCATCATCATCATGGCCTCCGCCCCTCCCCCGCTGCCACCACGGCCTCTTGTCCCCTCCCCTGCCCCACTCTGGCTCTATTTTCCCAAATTTTTTGTAATTTTTCCTAAGTTTTAATTGTTTTTCCCAATTTTTTGTCATTTTCCCCCATTTTTGGTTCATTTCCCTCCTCATTCAAGTCTCTCCTCATTTTTGATCATTTTCAACCAATTTTCCTTGTTTTTGGTCAGTTTCCCCCATTTTTGCTCTTTTTCCCTCTGTTTTTGCTCACTCTCAGCCCAATTCCATTCCTTTTTCCCAACTTTGGGGTCCTTCCAGTTTTTTGTTGATTTTTCCCCATTTTTGCTCAGTCATTTTTTGACCCATTTTTCTCCATTTTGGGTTTGTATTCCTCAATTTTTGTTCATTTTCCCCCGTTATTTGTCACTTTCTCCCCATTTTTTATTTGTTTTCCCCATTTTTGTCCGTTTTTCCCATTTCCCTTCCGTTTCTCCCCGATTCCGTCGCCGTTCCCGGTGTCCGGTCGCTCTCTCCCATTTTTGGATGTTTTTGTTTTTTTCCCGTTTCTTTTGTTTTTCATATTGAAAAGTCGCCCCCGGGTCCAGAATAAACTCGGGATGGAAAAGCCACCACGGGTGTAATCTCCTGTGTCACCTCCTGGGTCACCTGGAGGGGTCTGGGGTCTCTGAGGGTCCCCAATGTCACCTGAGGGTCCCCAGTGTCACCTGAGGGGTTCCAGTGTCACCTGAGGGGTTCCAGTGTCACTTGCAGGGTCCTGGGGTCACCTGGGGGGTCCCTGTGTCTGCTCCTGGGAGTCCCCAGTGTCACCTGGGTCAGCTGAGGGTCCCTAATGTCACTTGGGGCACACCTGAGGGTCCCTAGTGTCACCTGGGTGTCACTTAAAGGGGTTCCAGTGTCACCTGGAGGGTCTCATTGTCACCTTGAGAGTCCCCTGGGGTCACTGGGACAGATCTCAGTGTCACCTCTGGGTTACCTCGGGGATCTCACTGTCACCTGGGGTGTCCCCATGTCCCCAGCTGAGGGTCCCCATTGTGACCTCTGTTACCTGTAGGTCCCGATGTCACCTTGGGGTCACCTGGGGAGGTCCTGGGGTCACTTCAGGGTCCCCACTGTCACCTTGGAAGTCCCCATGTCCCCACCTGAAGGTCCCCAGTGTCACCTGTGTCCCTATTCAGGGTCCCCATTGTCACCTGGGGACCCTGTGTCACTTGGGGGTCCCCGATGTCACCTGTCCCCTCCTCTCCCCACAATGTCCACAGGGTGTCCCCTTGTCAGTGGTGGCAGCGTGGGAACATTGCTGGCTGGGGACCTTCGGGTGGCACCGGGGGTGGTGGCACTTGGGGAACACCTTGGGGACAAAGGGACAAGGTGGGCACTTACAGGGAGTGGGGACATGGGGACATGACAATGGCATTCAAGGGTGACACTTTGGGGATATGCAAAGGGTGGTGGCACTTTGAGGACACTTTGGGGACAAGGTGACATTGGGAGGTGGTGGCACCTTGGGGACACATTTGGGACATGATGAAAGGGAGGATGGTGGTTCGTGAGTGACGCTTCGGGGACACTGCAGGGGTGGTGGCACTTAAAGGACACAGGGACACTGCTGTGGTGGCTCCTTGGGGACACTTTATTGGCATGGTGACACTGGGGGTACTGGCACTTCGGGGACACTGACAATGGTGGCACCACAGGGACACTTTATTGACCTAGCACTGCAGTGGTGGCACCTTGGGGACACTTGGGACAGGGTGACACTACAGTGGTGGCATTCTGGGGACACGGAGGACATGGGGTTCATGGTGGCACCTTGGGGATGCTTTGAGAATGTGACATTTGGGGGTGGCACCTTGGGGACATTTCAGGGACATGATATTTGGGCATGGCACTTTAGGGACAAAGTGACACCAGAGGGTGGTGGCACTACTGGGACACTTAAGAGACAAGGTGGCACCACAGGGACACTTTGGGGACATGACATTTGGGGGACACTTTGAGGACATGCTGACTCTGCAGCAGTGGCACTTTGGGGACATGCAAGGCGTGGTGGCACTCTGGGGACAAAGGGACTTGGGGGCCGGTGGCACCTTGGTGGCCCCAGGAGCCACTGGTGGCACTTTGGGGACGCGGTGGCATCGGGGTGGTGGCACTTGGGTGGCACTTTGGGGGCACAGCGGGGTCCCAGTGGCTCTGGGGGGTGGTGGCACTTGGGGACACTTTGGTGTCACTGGGGGGTGGCGCTCAGGGACACTTTGGGGGAGTTCTGAGACGTTTCAGTGGCTCCGGTGCCGCCCTCGGGCTCCGTTGGGGTCACCTGAGGGGACAAGGGGGGACCTGGGGGTGTCATCTCCCCCCAGGGGTCCCCAAAATCCCCCAGATTCACCCCAAACCTCACCTGGGACCCCCAAACCCATCCAGGACCCCCCAAAATCCCCCAATACCCATCTGGGACCCCCCAAAATCCACTCAGGGACTCTAGTTTCTACCTGGGATCCCCAAAATCCCCAAATTCACCCCAAATTCCATCTGGGATCCCCCAAATTTTTCCCACGATTCCCCAGACTCACCTGGGACAGCAACCCCAAATTCACCCCAAAATCATCCCAAAATTCACCTGGGCTGCTCCAAACTCCACCTGGGACCCCCAAATTCACCCCCAAACCCCCTGAATCCTCCCAAAGCTCACCTGGGAGCCAAAAATCCTCCTGGGACCCCCCAAATACCCCCTGGGACCCCCAAATTCCCCTAAACCTCACCTGGGACTCCCCAAAATCCCCCAAATCCCTCCTAAATCCCTCCTGGGACCCCCCAAAACCCCACAAATATCAACCTGGGACCCCCAAATTCCCCTAAAGCTCACCTGGGAGCCCAAACTTCCTCCTGGGACACCCAAAATCTGCCAAATATCCATTTGGGCCCCACCCCCAGATCCCCCCTGGCACCCCGAATTCCCCCTCTCACCTGGGAGCCCCTGGCCAGCGCCCCCACGGCCCCCGGCAGCCGCGTGACCAAGTCCAGGATTTCCGAGGGGATTTTGGCCACCCCGACGGCCCCGGAGCCGCCCACGAGCGTCACCCGGCGCGTCCCCAGCAGCGGCTGCGCCACCGCCTCGGCCACCTGCCCCCAACGGCGCCCAACATCAGCCCCGAAAGCGGCCCCACATAGGGGATTCCAAAATCAGGGATCCCAAATCAGCCCCAAACCAGGAGTCCCCAAAATCAGCCCCAAACTGGTGATCCCGATATCAGCCCCAGGTCAGGGATCCCCAGATCAGCCCCAAAATCAGCCCCAATATCAGCCCCAAACTGGGATCCCCAAATCAGCCCCACATCAGGGATCCCAAAATCAGGGATCCCCAAATCAGCTACAAAATCAGCTCCAAAACTGGCCCCAAATCAGGGATCCCAAAATCAGTGATCCCAAAATCAGCCCCAAACCTGGGATCCTAAAATCAGCCTCAAAACTAGTCCCAAATCAGGAATCCCCAAATCAACCCCAAAATTGGCCCCAAACTGAGGATCCTGAAATCAGTGATCCCAAAATCAGCCCCGAATCAGGGATCCCCAAATCAGCCCCAAAACTGGCCACAAATCACAGATTCCTAAATCAGGAATCCTCAAATCAGGAATCCCCAAATCAGCCCCACACTGGAGATCCTGAAATCAGCCCCAAACCTGGGATCCTAAAATCCGCCCCAAATCAGCCCCAAAATAGGGATCCCTAAAATCGGGGATCCCCAAAATCAGCAACAATCCTGGGATCCCCAAATTCCTGTCTCCAGTTCAGGTATCCCCAAAATCAACCGCACAACCAGGGATCCCCAAGCGTCCCCAAAACATGTCCAAAGTGTCCCCAGTGTCCCCAAAGTGTCCCCAAAACACACTCAAAGTGTGCCCAAGTGTCTGCAACATGTCCCCAAAGTGTCCCTATGTGCCCCCAAATGGCCCCAAGTGTCCCCAAGTGTACCCAAAACATTCTAAAAATGTCCTCAAAGTGTTCCTGGGTGTCCCAAAAACATCCCCAAAGTGTCCCCAGGTGTCCCCATTGTCCCCACCTGGGGCAGCCTCTGCAGCACCAGATCCACCACGGCCGCGTCCTGGAACTGCCCGAAGGCCTCGGCCTTGGCTGCAGCTGCCGCGGCCTCAGCGCGGGCACGAGAGGCCACGGCCGCGGCACGGGCAGCGCCCGTCACCTGTGGGGACATGAAACGGGGTTGGGGACACCAAAATGGGGACAGAACCCCCAAAAACGGGATCAGGAACCTGACATGGGATTGGGAGCCCAGGCACGGGCACGAGAGGCCACAGCCACGGCACAGGCAGCGCCTGTCACCTGCGGGGACACAATATGGGACTGGGGACACCAAGATGGGATTGGGGACATTGGAAATGGGATTGAGGACATGGACACGGGACTGGGGACATGAAATGGGATTGGGAACCCAGGCATGGACATGAGAGGCCATGGCACGGCCAGCGTCCGTCACCTGTGGGGACATGAATGGGGTTGGGGACACCAAAATGGGATTGGGACATGGACACAGGGTCAGAGACATCTGAAATGGGACCGGGAACCCAAAATCAGGATCAGGAACCCGAAATGCCATTGGGGAAATCAGAAATGGGATCGGGAACACTGGAAATGGGATCAGGGACCCAAAGGGGACCACGGATATCGACACAGGATCAGGGACCCAGAATAGAGACCGAACCCCCAAAAACGGGATCAGGAACCCAAAAATGGTGACAGAGTCCCAGGAACGGGATCGGGAACCCCAAAACAAGATCGAGACTCAAAACAGGATTGGGGACATTGGAAATGGGATTGGGAACCCAGGAATGGGATCAGTGATACAAAATGGGATTGGGGACCCAAAACGGGATCAGGAACCCAAAATGAAATAAGGGACAATGACACAGGATCAGGGACCCAACATGGGACTGGGGACCCAAAATGGGATGGGGGACCCCAAACAGGATCAGGGACTCGAAACAGGATTGGGGACCCTAAATGGGATGGGGAACCCAACATGAGATCAGGGACCCAAAATGGGATAGGGACCCAGGAACAGGATCAGGAACTCAGGAATGGGATCAGGGCCCAAAAGGGGATCGGGAACCCAAAATGGGACTGAAGACCTGAAACAGGATTGGGGACCCAGGAACAGGACTGGGGACACTGGAAATGGGATCAGAGATGCCAACATGGGACTGGGGACACTGGAAACAGGATCAGAGACATGAAACGGGACTGGGGACATCAGAAATGGGACTGGGAAGCCAAAATCGGGACTGGGGACCTGAAACGGCATCGGGGACATGGGAAATGGGACTGGGAACCCTAGAACAGGATAGGGCCCTGGAAAGGAGGGCAGGACCCCTGAAAATGGGATTGAAAACCCCAAAAATGGGATTGGGAACCCAAAAGGGGATCAGGACCCCCTGAAATTCTGTGAGAGCCAAAAATCCCCCAGGGAAGCCAAAATTTCCCAGATTTGGGGCCACAAAATCCAACTGTGAGCCCCAAAATCTCCTCAGGACCCCCTAAATCTCACCTGGGACTCCCAAACCTCACCTGGGACCCCCCAGATTCCCCCGGAACCCCCAGACTCACCTTGAGGGTCTCGGCCTCCGCCTCTGCCTGCAGCAGCACCTGTGTCCTGTAGGGGGCGCCAAGTCAGGGGGCGGGGCTGCTCTTAAAGGGGCAATGCCATTCTTAAAGGGGCAATGGTGCAATATGAATGGGCCCACCAGAGGGGGTGTGGTTTATTTGAAGGAGTGTGGATTCTCTTAAAAAGGGCAATAATACTTAAAAGGGCAGTAACAGCACCCAAGAGGGGGTAACATGTATCTTAAACGGGTTACGGCTACAGAAAGACTGATGGGGTCCACCAAGGTGTGATGGTAGCTGACTGGGACAAGGCGTGGCTTCTCTCTCAAGGGGCGTGGCTCACCTAAAAGGGCCACGGCTTTACAAAGGTGGTAGGACCCACCACTGTGAAAGTATGGCTTCTCCTTGAAGGGGCAATACTTGTCTTAAAAGGGCAATGGGTGGGATACCCTGAACTGCCATTGGGCCTAACTGGGTGAGGGTGTGTCTCCTTCTTAAAGGGGCAATGGCTTCACCTTTACTGGTGGGGCCCACCAGGTGTGTAACTCCCTTTAAGGGTTGGGGCTTCTCTTGAAGGGGCAATGACTCCACCCAAAATGGTGGGACCCACCACAGGGAGGGTGTTACTTCTTAAAAGGGTAACACCTCTTAAAAGGGCAATGTGTGTGACCCACCACATTGAACACCACCACACCTGAGCAGAGGAGGGCGTGGCTCATCTCCAGAGGGGTGTGACCACCCTTAAAAGGGCGGTGCCTCACCGCTGTGCCTCGGCCAGCCGCTCCAGCCGGTAGCGCTCGGCCTCGGCCGGTTTGCGCACGGTGGCCTCGAGCTCCTGGCGGCGCCGCCCGACCTCCTGCTCCTGCAGCTGCACCCGCTGCGCCCGCTCCACCAGCGCCACCTCCCCGCGCTGCGCCGCGATGGCCTGCTGGGAACGCGCCGCCTGCGGGGGACACAGGGATGGGGGACAGGACACAAATCCAGCAGGGGAGGGACACGGGTGAGACAGAGTAAAAGTTCTCCAGAGCAGAAATCCATTTTGATTTAGGTGAAATGTGAAACTCTTTGAGTTGGTCTGTAGTTTGAAAACACAGCTATTTAACCTGACTGCAAAGCCTAGGCTCAGAGAAACTGCTTCAGTGAAGGACAGAGATAAGGGGAGCGAGACAGAGGGTGATAGAGAGAGACAGAGAGACTGCTGCGAGAGCAGGTCAACCTGACCTAGGAATTCTTTCTGATAAAGAAGAACTGCGGCAAATGTCACACGAAATTCATAAAAATAAACATGTATGAACCTATTGTGAAATTGTATGCATATGTATTTGAGAGGAGGATAAAAAAGGACTTGAAGTCCCCAGAAGTACATGTGGCTTTTAAGGAGAGTAATCTCGCATGCGTCCAGCACTGTAATGATAAACATACCGGCTTTACAACTTTCACAAAGTTGTGGAGTTTTGTTTATCTCTGCAAAACACGGGGACAGGGGGACAGGTGACACAAGGGACACAGGGACAGGTCACAAACCCATCCAGGGAGGGACATGGGAACAGGTGACACAGGGACACAGGGACGGAGGACAGGACACAAATCCATTAGGAAACAGACACAAGGACAGGGGACACAGGGACAGGTAACACAGGGACAAGTCACAAACCCATCAAGGGAGGGATATGGGGACAGGTGACACAGGGACCCAGGGATGGGGGACACAGGGGACAGGTCACAAATCCATCGGGGAGGGACAAGGGGGACAGGTGACACCAGGCAGGGGGGGCCAGGTATCTCTAGGGGAGCTCAGGCAGCCTGGGGGTGTCCTCAGGTGACCCAAGAGACCCAAATTTGGGAAAAACCCCAGGATCTGGAAGTTCCAGGTGTTCTGGAGAGTTCCACGTCTCCAGGTGAGCTCCCAGGTCCCATTCCAGCCCCCCCAGGTGTGTTTGTTACCCATCTTCAGATGCGTGAGTTACCTGTAACTGAAACGCCAGATAGGCCATGGCCCTGTGACACTCCCAAGTGTTCCCTGCCCCAGGTCTGTTTGTTCCCTGCCCCAGCTGTGTTCCCTGTCCAGGTGTGGCCTCACCTGCAGCTGGAAGGCCAGCTCAGCCGTGGCCCTGCGGGCGCTGACGGCTCCATCGCACTCAGCCTGGGCCACCTGGAAGTCGCGCTGGGCTCGCGCCGTGGCCTCCTCGCTCAGCAGCTGCGCCGACACCTGCTCCTGCCGCGCCCGCGCCTCCTGCGGGGACAGCGGCACTGGGAGGGACTGGGATGGGATGTGGGAGGGACTGGGAGGGGATGGAAGGGGCTGGGAGGAAACTGGGAGAGGTTGTGAGGGACTGGGAAGGACCAGGATGTGACTGGGACAGACTGGGAGAGACTGGGAGGGACTGGGATGGACTGGAAGGGACTGGGAGAGCACAGGGATTGGACTGGGAAGGACTGGGGAATGGGGTACTGGGAGCACGGGGTGTACTGGAGGTGTTGGGGCAGTTGGGGAATGAGAGTACTGGGGGTACTGGGAGGAACTGGAATAGGACTAGAAAGGCACTGGGAGCACTGGGAGGGACTGGGGTACTGAGAGGAGCTGGACATGAATTGGGAGGTGCTGGAGTGGGATTAGTGGGGTACTGGGAGAGTACTGGGAGCACTGGGGGTACTGGGCAGTTTGGGGAATGGGGTACTGGGGGCACTGGGAGGGACTGGGACAGACTGGAATGGGACATGAAGGGGGCACTGGCAGGGCATTGGGGAACAGGGTACTGGAGCTATCAGGGGCACTGGGAACACTGGGGTGAACTGGGGGCCACAGGGAGAGCACTGGGAATACTGGGGAGTGACTGACAGGAAGGTGACCCAGCTGCCCCCAGGTGTCCCCAGCTGTCCCCAATGTCCCCAGGTGTCCCTGGTGTCACTCACACGGATCCCAGCATCACGTTTGGCCTCGGCCTCTCCCACGCGGGCGTCGCGCTGCACCTGCGCCGTGCGGCCCTTCCCGAGGGAGCGCAGGTAATCCTGCACAGCGACATGCCTGTCACACCTGTCACACCTGTGTCACCTCCCTGTCAGCTGCGTCACACCTGTGTCACACCTGTGTCACCTCCTCTTCACCTATGTCACACCTGTGTCTCTTCCCTGTCACACCTGTGTCACAACTGTGTCACCCCATCCCCCCCAGGCACATCCCAGGTGTGTCTTAGGCCCCCCCAGGTGTCCCAGCTGTGCCCAGGTGTCCCCATCTTGTCCCTGGACATCTCCAAGTGTGTCCCAGGTGTGCCCAGGTATCTCCAGCTGCCCCCCAGGTCTGTCCCAGGTCTGTCCCAGCTCTCCCCAGATGCCCCCAGGTGTATCCAAGGTGTATCCTGGATGTCCTCAGCCATGCCAGGTGTCCCCAGGTGTCCCCAGCCATGCCCAGGTGTGTCACCTGCTCGTCGTGCACATCCTTGAGGGTGTAGCTGACCACAGAGATGCCCATGTTCACCAGGTCGGACGAGGCCACGCGGAAAACCTGATCTGAGAACTTCTGCCGGTCCTTGTAGATCTCCTGGGCGGGGCCGGGGCAGGGCTTAATGGGGCGGGGCTCAAATGGGGGTGGGGCTTGGCTGGGCAGGGCCCGAGAGTGGGGTTTAAGGTGGGCAGGGCTCAGTGGGGTGGGGCTAAAAGGGGCAAGGCTTAGTAGGGTGGGGCTCAAATTAGGCAGGGCTTAGCAGAGCAGGACTCAAAATGGTGGAGCTTAGACGGGTGGGGCTCAAGTAGTTGGGGCTTAGCAGGGGCTCCAATTAGGCAGGGTTTAGCAGGGGCTCAAACTGGGCAATGTTTAGTAGGGTGGGGCTCAAATAGGGTGGGACTTAGTGGGCCAGGGCTTTGCAAGGCGGGGGCCAAGGGGGTGGAGTTTAAATTGGGCCAGGCTTATTGGGGTGGGGCTTTGCGGGGCAGAGAGAAAATAAGGTGGGGTAAGTACAGAATTGCATAGGGCTGGTGGGCGTGGTTTATCCAGGGGGCGTGGCTTGAAACAATGGGTGGTGCTAGGTAGGTGAGGCGCTATCCTAGGGATGTGGCTTTGATCTCAGGGGTGTGGCTTGATTCTGTGGGTGTGGCTTAAGCAGAAAGAGGTCAGGCTTAAGGTGGGATGTGACCTGAGCCAGCTGGGCATGGCTTTGGAAAGTGGGTGGAGCCAGGTGAGTGTGGCTTTGTTTTGGGGGTGTGGCTTGTACAGAGGTGTGGAGCCTGGTGGATGTGGTTTGATCCAGCGGGTGTGGCTTGATACAAATGGGTGTGGCCTGAACCAAGGGGTGTGGTCTGAACCAAGGGGTGTGGTCTGAACCAAGGGGTGTGGCTTGAGCAAGGGGTGTGACCAGGTGGGTGTGGCTTGACCCCATGGTAGAGTCAGGGGAGTGGCTTAGCCTAGGGGGTGAGGCTTGACCCAAAATGGTCATGGCTTGAGGAAGGGCGTGGTGCTAAGTAAGTGTGGCTTGAATAAGGGGTGGGGCCATGAATATGGTTTGTACTGGGTGGAGCCAGATGGGTGTGGCCTAAATTGAGGGGTGGGGTCAGGATTAAGGCAGGGGAATGGCTTGAGTCACGGGGTGGAGTCTGGTGGGTGTGGCTTTGAGATGGGGTGGGGCTAATACTGGGACAGGGTCAAGAAGGGAGGCGGGGCTTTTGGCAGGGGTGGGGCAGGGGTGGACAGAGCTTTAGAGGGGGTGGGGCCAAAGAAAGAAGATCTTCTGCTGGTGGGTGGGGCTTTAACATAAGGATGACATATTGTGGGCGTGGCTTCACCAGTTGGTGTGGGCTCCTCCAGGAGTTGGGGCTTATGGGCCAAATGGGGAAGGGTTCTCTTAAAGGGCCAGATCCCACCCCAATGGGGGGGTAGGTGACCAGTCCCTGAGGGGGTGTGTCAATCCAGGTGGGCATGGCCACATCAGGGGCATGGCTTCTGAGATCTAGGATTTCTTAAAGGGGCCACATCCCATCCCAAGTGGGGAGCATCAGTTGGATCCCAAATGGGTGTGGCTGTCCTGGGAGGGGCGTGGCTTCCCCAAAGAGGGCGTGGCTCCCCCAGCCCCACCTCCACGGTCATGTGGGCCATGATGGCGCGCTGGTGGCCCTCCAGCGTCTCCAGGGCGATCTGGCCGATCTCGCTCTCCGACTTGCCCAGGAACATCTGGCAGGCAGCTGCGAGCATCTCCTTGTTCTGCCCCTGGATCTTCACCTGTGGGGGGGCTGGGATCACCTGGGAACCCCCCAGCCACCCCTGGGGCCTCCCAAAAATGGCATGGCTCCTTTAAGGTGTAGATGTGTCATTGCCCTTTTAAGAGACTGCTTGCTTGACAGGGTTCGGACCACCAGGGCAGTGCCCTTTTATGGAGTCTCATCCTCTTGGAGGGGGTTTGGGGGTCCCCACCACCCCCAGCCCATTTCTAGGGGGGGGTCTTACTCCTCTTAAAGGGGTCCCCACCAACAAAAACTCCTTTTAAGCGAGGTCAAGACCCTCCAGTGGGATTTTGGGGCCCCCACCACCCCAAGCCCCTTTAAGAATTGGACCTTGACCCCTTTAAGAAAGGTTTAGGGAGGCTGTCCCATCACAAACCTTTTTTGTTTTTAAGGGTCTTAAAGAGTGTTTAAAGGGTTTTTAAGGTTTATACTGGGTTTTTTAAGGGTTTTTAAAGGGTTCTTTTACACCCGTCCAAGCCACTTTTATGGGGGATTCCACCTCCCCTCCCAGGGGTTTGGGGATCCCCAAAACTTAGAGCTCCTTTTAAGGGATTCCTCACCCCTAAATGGCCTTATTAGGAGTGGTTTTAACCCCTATAAATGTTTCCGGTGGGCCTCACCACTCCAAACCCCCTTTAAAGGGCTCCTCCCCTCCCCCGCGTTGTTTTGCGCTTCCCGCTACCATCGCCGCTTTAAGAATGCCCTTAGGTAGGCCCCACCACAACCTCAATTAAAAGGGCAATGCCCCCCTGGTTGATTCGGGCAGAGGAGCCCTGGGCGGGTTTGGGGGGTCCCGGGGGGGGGATCTGGGGATCCCGGAGGATTTTTGGGAGGTTCCAAGGAGATTTCGGGGGTTCAGAGTGTGGTTTAGGGGGTCCCGAGGGGACTTTGGGGGTCGCCACATGGGATATTGGGGGCTCCTGGGGGAATTTTGGGGGTTCCCAAAGAGATTTTGAGGGATCTGCATGGAGTTTTTGGGGTCCCAGTGGGGTGTTGGGGTCCGGGGAGGGTTGGGCGTACCGAGGGGCATTTTGGGGATCCTGGGGAGGATTTTGGGGGATCCTGGGTGCATTTTTGGGGGTTCTGATAGAGGATTTTTGGGGCTCCAGAAGGGTTTTTGGGGGTTTGATGGGAGATTTTTTAGGGGTTTTTGGGTGTCCAGGAGAGGGTTTTTGGGGATTCTGAGGGGGGATTTTCAGGGGCCAAGGAGGGGATTTTGGGGGGATTTTTAGGGTATTTTTGGCAGTCCAGGAGGTGATTTTTGGGAGCACAGGAAGCAATTCTGGGGGGAATTTTTGGGGGATATTTTTGGGATTTTTGGGCTGGTTTTGGGGTCCAGGAGGGGATTTTGTGGGGGGGGAGGCGTTTGGGGATTTTTGACAGTTCTGATGGGGGATTTTTGGGGGTCCATGAGGGGATTTTTGGGGTGGTTTTGGGGAGATTTCTGGGGTATTTTCGGGGTGGTTTTGGGTCATTCCGGGGGTACCTGTGCGATGCCGGTGACGGAGATGGGCACCCCGTGGCGGGTGTAAACCTTCTCACTGCGCACGGGCAGCGTCAGCGTGTTCAGGGAGATCCTGAGGGGGCCACGGGGGTCACCCCAAATCTCTGGGCACCCCTCCCCCCCCCGAACCCCAAAACCCCCCCGGGCCCCTCCTCACCGCTGGATCTGCTGCAGGCACGGGATCACCAACACGCGGCCCCCGGCCACCATCACCGGGGGGCTGCGGCAGAAACCTGGGGGCACCGAGAGCTGGGGGGGACCCCGGAACCCCGGGGGACACAGGAACGCCCCCAGGAATCCCCGGGATGGGTTTGGGGGACCCAGGAGGGGTTTGGGGGGGTTGGGAGGGGTCCAAGGAGTCCCAGGGTGGGTTGGGGGGTCCAGGAGATTCCCAGCAGTTTTGGGGGAGGGAATTCTGGGGCTTCCCTTGGAGGCTTTTGGGGAGGATTTTAGGGCTTTCCGGGAGGTTTTGGGGATTCTGGGGGTTCCTGGGAAATTTTGGGGGTTCCCAGGAGATTTTGGGCGGGGGGGGGAGGATTCTAGGTGTTCCCGGGAGGTTTTTGCAGGGAATTCGGGGGATTTCAGGGAGTTTTTGGGGGTGTCGGGGTTTTTGGGGGGAATTCTGGGGGTCCCCGGCAGTTTTCGGGGAACTCTGGGGGTTCCCGGGAAATTCTGAGGGGATTTTGGGGTTTCTCGGGAGTTTCTGGGGGTCCCCCGGAGCCCCCGGGCCCCCCGAACTCACCCGACACCACCATGGCCTCGTTGGGGCCGCAGGTGAAGAACATCGCGGCGGGGAGGGGCGGGGATCGATCGGGATCGATGGGGATCAATCGGGATCGATGGGGATCAATCGGGATCAATCGGGATCGATCGGGGCCGATCGCGAGCGATCGTGATCCGCGACCGCCGCCCCGATCCCGGCAGCCCCCGCGCTCGCCACTTCCGCATTAGCGTGGTGACGCCACCGAACACGCGATTTCCCATTGGCTGCTGCGCCAAGGGCGGGAAGGGGGAAATCTGTTCTGCCTGGCAACCTGTGACGTCCCTGATTTCCCGGCGCTCCATTGGCTACGCCCTGCTTAGATTTTCGTATTTTCCATGGGAAATGAACAGTTTCAGTCAGGGATGAACCTGGAGGTGAGGGCAGTGACGGGGCCTGGGGAGCACCAGACCATGGCCGGGTCGTGGTCAGCTCATGGTCATCCCAGGGTCAACTCATGGCCATAATTTTATTATGGTCATCTCACGGCCACAGTCATGCCATGGTCAGAATCATCTCATGGTCACAGTCATGTCATGGTGATGCTCATCTCCTGATCACCAACGTCTCATGCTCATGGTCATCTGATGGTCAGGATCATGTTGTGGTCATGTCGTGGTCATTTCTTGGTAGCAATTCCTCATGGCCATGGTCATCTCAATGTCATTGTTATGTCATGGTCACAGTCATGGACATTTCTTGATCACTTCATGGCCATGGTTGTGTCATGGTCATCTCATGGTCATCTCATGGTCACAGTCCTCTCATGGTCACGGTCATCTCTTGGTCTCAATATCTCATGCTCATGGTCAACTCACTGTAATGGTCATCTTATGGTCGCCTCATGGTCATGATCATCTCATGGTCATATTCATCTCCTTATCACCATAATCTCATGGTCATGATCACCCCATGGCCACAATCATTTCATAGCCATGGTCATATTGTGGTCATCTCTTAATCCAAATCATCTCATGCTCATGGTTCTGTCATGGTCATTGCATGGTCATCTCATGGTCCTGGTCACCTCCTGATCACCATCATCTCATGCTCATTGACATCTCACTGTAATGGTCATCTCATGGCCACATCATGGTCATCTCAAGGTCATGGTTGTGTCATGGTCATTGCATGGTCAAGGTCATCTCATGGTCATAATCATGTCATGGTTGTGGTCATCTCACGATTGTCTCATGGTCTTGATCACCACATGGCCATGATGTGTTGTTGTCATTTAATGCTCATCTTTTGGTCACAGTTATCACATGCTCACAGTCATGTCATGGTCATCTCAGGGTCATGGTCATGGTCATCTCATTGTTACCTCATGGTCAGCTCATGGCCACAATCACATCAGGGTGATCTTACACCTGTGGTTGTGTCATGGTCATGGTTATGTCTTTGCCAACTCTTGAATCTTGTCATGATCTTGATCATTTCATGGTTGTGGCTGTATTATGGTCACAGTCATGGTGATCTCATGGCCTTGATCACCACATGGCCATGGTTGCATTGTGGTCATGTCTTGGTCACAATCATCTCGTGGTCATGGTCATTTCACGGTGATGTCATTTCCTGATGACCATCATCTTAAGCTCATGGGTATCTCAATGTAAGGGTCAGCTCACAGTCACCTCATGATCATGATCACACATGGTCATGGTGTGTTTTGTTCATCTCATGGTCATCTTTTGGTCACAATCATCACATGCTCATGGTCATCTCATTGTAATGGTCATCCCATGATCATGGTTGTGTCATGGTCACGGTCATTTTACGATCACCTCATGTTCAACTCATTTGCCACAACCTTATCATGGTCATCTCTCAGCAATGGTTGGGCCATGGTTGTGGTCATCTTATGGTCACAGTCATCTCATGGCCATCACATGGTCATGGTCATTTCCTGATCACCATCATCTCATGTTCAGGGTCATCTCACTGTAATGGTCATCTCATGATCATGTCATTGTCACTTCATGGCCACGATCATGTCAGGGTCACCTCAAGGCTGTGGTTGTGCCATGGCCAACACTCATTCATCTCTTGGTCTAAATGATCTCATGGTCTGAGTTGTGGTTGTGTCATGGTTATGGTCACAGTCATGGCCATCCCATGGTCATGGTCATTTCAGGGTTGTGTCACTCATGGTCATTCTCACAGCAATCTCGTGCTTGTGTCATGGCCATGATCATGGCCAGGGAACCTCTCAGAGATCCTGAGCCCTGATTTTGCGACACTCAAGGACCACTGGGGACAACGAGGCCTGGCCTGACCCCTCTCCCCATCTCACTGCCCCTCCAGGAGCCCAACGTGGCCAAACCCTCCTGGGGACACCTCGGACATGGGACACGGAGCGGGAAATGAATCCTGGGGGCTGGAGCTGGGTGTGGCTGGTAAGTCCCCATCCTGCTCCTTGTGTCCCCATCCTGCTCCTGGTGTCCCAGTCCAGCTCCTGCTGTCCCCATCCTGCTCCTGCTGTCCCCATCCTGCTCCCAGTGTCTCCATCTCTGTCCCAGTGACCCCATTCCCATTCCTGGCTCCCAGAGATGAACTGCCAGGCACTGGAGGAGGGAACTCGGATTTATTGCCCCAAGCAGGATTTATTGCCCCAAGCAGGATTTATTGCCCAAAGCAGGATAATTTCACACCAGAAGCGAAGCATTGGGAATATTTGTGGTTGTTGCCTTTAAAGCATTTGAAAACGGGAAATGGATCCATTAGCAAGAGCTGTGGGGTGGGTGGGAGCAGTGGGATGAGCGCTGCTGGCAGCTTTCAGCTTTCCTGGGAAGAGGGAAGGGGCCGGATCCAGCTCCATGGATTGCTCAGGCAGTGATTCCTGCCAGGATGAGAGAGGGTCACAGTGTCACCCTATCCCTGTCCCCATTCTACAGGATGGACCTGGCTGGAGTCCATGGAGAGCAGGAGCTGCTCCAGAATCCCACCTGATCCCACCCCAATCCTGCTGAAATCCTGCTCCATCCATGCCACCTGATCCCACTCCATCCACTCTGCCCCAGCCCTGCTCCACCCATCCCACCCCATCCATCCTGCCCCAATCCTTCTCTGGAATCCCAGCCTGATCCTGCTCCATTCCATCCCACCTGATTCTTGTCTGGAATCCAGCCCTGATCTCACTTCATCCCTCCCACACCAATCCTGCTCCATCCATCCTTTGTGATACTGCTCCAGAATCCAGCCCCAATCCCACTCTACCATTCGCCCTGATCCTACTCTGGACAGACCTCTGCTCTGATCCAGAATCCCTCCCTGATCCCAGTCCATCCATCCTGCCCTGATGCCTCTCTGGAATCCCACCCTGATCCTGCTCCGTACCTGTGGTCAAGCCATTGGTTCCCACATCTTTTCCTGCAGAAAGAGAAGATCCATGAGATTCCAGCACGGATTACACACTGGGATTGACCCCAGGATCCATCCTGGGATCTGCACAGAGGGGATCCAGAGCTGGATCCAGCACTGGAACTCACCGGCTGCCGGGTTGTATCCATTCCTGTCCCTCCTCCCTGTGGAAACAAAGTGGGATCAGAGTCGGTGGCACAGGATTCCCAGAACGGTGCCGGGTGGATCCGTGCCCCTTCCCGACCCGCATCCCGTGTGTTACCAGATTGGAGCCTCCAGATGCTGAATCCGATGAGGACAGTGAGGATGAGGATGGCAGCGATGATGGACACAGCGACCACCACGGTGAGATTCCCGCCAGATGTCGGCTCTGGGAAACGCGGGATAGTGAGGAGGGGGAGGGGAATCCCCATTTGGGAATTCCAAATTCCCAATTCCCACATTCCCAGCCTCACCCCAAGCGAAGATCCCGGGCTCCGGCATTCCGGGATGCTCCACCCTGCACCGGTACTGCTCCCGCTCCTCCGGCAGCGCCTCGATCCTGGCCCAGGTGTGGAAGGTGCCGTCGCTGTTGGGAACGATCCCGCCCCACTCCGTCTCCTGATCCAAGGTTTCACCCCCCTTCATCCAGCTGACTGCGATGGTGTTGGGGTAGAATCCGTACGCGTGGCAGGACAGGATCAGCGTCCCGTGTTCCTCTCTTCCGGACACATGGACATCAGGGGGCTCTGGAATGGAATAATAGTGAGGGACATCCATGGAATTCCCATTGGAATGGGACGGGGTGAGTTCTACCTACGCAATTCCCACAGGAATGGAATGAGAGTGAGATCTGCCCATGGAATTCCATGGGAATGGAACAGAGATCTGACCATGGAATTCCATGGGAATCGGATGGAGATGAGACCTACCCATGCAATTCCCACAGGAATCCCATGTTCCCAAGTTCTCCATAATCCCAAATTCCCACAGGAATTCTGCTCCCACCTTTGTGCTCCAGCTCCTTCTGCCCGTATCCAACATATTTCTTGAGCCATTCGGGGCACACGTCCTTCAGGTAATTTGTCCATCTCTCAGCCTCCTCTTCCTGTTCCCAGCGCCTCCTGGTGATCTCAGCAGCGCTGTCGGCCGCCACGAATTTCCTGAATCCCAGGTCAAAGGAGATGAAATCCCGCCCATCGTAGCCCGTATCGGCTGGGATCCACGGACGCTCCCATCGGACAGGAGGTCACAGCCATAAAGCCACAGCCGTGTGTGGAGACCTGGGGGGATTGTACCCACAGAGACCCATGGAATTGTGTCCCAGCCCCACAGAGCCCCATTCCAGCCCCCTGGAGCCCCATGGATCCACATCCCTGCCCCATGGATCACAAGATATCCCATCTCAGCCTAATGGATCCCCGTTTCAGCCCCTTGGAGCCCTGTGAGTCCACAATTGGAGATCTAGAGATCCCATCCCAGCCGTTCAGTTCCCATTCCAGCCCCACAAATCCCATCCCAGCCCCATGGAGTCATATCCCAATCCCATGGATCCAAACCCAGCCTCACAAATTCAATCCCAGCCCCATGGATCCATATCCCAACCCATGGATCATGAGATACTCCATCCCAGCCTAATGAATTCTCATTTCACCGCCTTGGAGCCCTGTGAGTCCACACCTGACACCTACAGATCCCATTCCAGCCCCATGGATCCCAACCAAGCCCCACAACCCATCCAGCCAGGATCACAATAGCTCATTAATATCCCCAAGCCCTTGGAGCCAATCACACCAGCCTACATCCCATCCCAGCCCCACATATCCCACCCCAACCCCATGGATCCCAACCAAGCCCCACAGATATCATCCCAGCCCCATGGATCCATATCCCAAGCCATGGATCACCAAATATCCCATTCCAACCTAATGGATCCCCATTTTCAGCCCCCTGGAGCCCTGTGAATCCACATCTGAGACCTATAGATCCCCTTCCAGCCCCATTGATCCTCACCGCAGCCCTACAGTTCCCATTTGAGCCCCACAGATCCCATCCCAGCCCCATGGATCACAAGCTATCCCATCCCAGCCTAATGGATCCCTGTTTCACCTCTTGGAGTCCTGTGAATCCACATTGGAGATCTACAGATCCCATCCCAGCCCCATGGATCCCCAACCTCATGGATCCCATTCCAACCCCACAGATCCCATCCCAGCCCCACGTATTCCCATCCCAGCCCCATGGATCCCAAGCCCAGCCCTACAGTTTCTATCCCAGCCCCACAGTTCCCCATCCCAGCCCCATGGATCCATATCCCAACTTGAGGATCACAAGATATCTCATCCCAGCCCCACAGTTCCCATTTCAACCCCACAGATCCCATTCCAGCCCTACAGATCCCCCCACTCACCCCTGCTCTGGTTGTATCGTTCCTCGCTGTCTCCAGGTTCCCGGCATCGATGTGCTGGTTCCTCACAGCACGCTGGGTCTCCCTCTCCCAATATTCCGGCTCGACTCCATCCTTCATCCACTGCGTCAGCGGCTCCATCCGGCCCCGCTCGCTGTCGGAGAGCACAAAGGGGATCCCATCCAGGTACCCAATGGCCATGAACTGGGGGATCCCCGGGCTGGGCTCTGACACCGCCACGTGCAGGTAACGCAGGGAGTGGAGAACTGGGGGGACACAGAGTTTTGGAGGGGTTGAGGGGATCGCAGATCAATGAAAGGGGAACTGGGAGAGCTGGGAAGGGGTTTGGGGATCCTGGGGCCAAGGAAAGGGTGTGCAGGGTGGGAGAGGTGGGATGGACAGGAAAGGGACTGCAGGGGGTCCTGGTGTCCAGGAATGGGGGCTCAGGGGGTTCCAGGGTTATGGAAGGGGGGGGTTCAGGGACTGAGAGAGGAGGGATGGGGGTTCCAGGGGATCCCTGTGCCCAGGAAAGGGGGTCCAGGGATCCCCAGTGCCAAGGAAAAAGGAGTCACAAGGTGGGGAGATCTGGGATGGCGGGAATGGAGGGCGCGGGGGTCCTCAATGCAGAGGAAGGGGGGGGCTGGGGGCTGAGAAAAGCAGGAATGGGGGTACAGGGGGTCTCAGAGACAAGGGAAAAGGGGATCTGGGGAAGAAGGGATGGATAAGAAAGGGGGTGCAAGGGGAGATTGGTGCTGGATAAGGGGGTGCAGGGGGGCCCTCGTGCCCGGAACTGAAAATTCAGGCAGGTCAAGGGGCCCAGAATCACCTGTGGGACCCTCCCGGACCCCCTGAGACCACCTCGCCCCCCCCCTCCCCCCGCAGGACGCGCAGGGGGTGGAGAACTGGGGGAATGCAGAGATTGGGGGCTCTGGGGGCGTCCAAGGGCCGGGAAGCGGAACCGGGAGAGCCGGGAAGGGTCCAAGGTTCAGGGAAGGGACTGGGAGAGGCGGGATGGGGGATCCAGGGGGTCCCTGTGCCCACCAAAGGGGGTCCAGGGGTCCCCGGGTTGAGGGAAGTGGGGTCTGGGAGCTGGGAAAGGCAGGAATGGGGCTCCAGGGGGTCCCTGGGTCACGGAAAGGGGGGCTGGGGCTGGGAGAGGCGGGCGGATCCCGGGGACGCAGCTTGGGAGACGCGAAAGCGAGACGGGGAAAAGGGGAATTCCAGGCAATTCATCTGGATCCCACTGGATCCTCGCCGAGACCCTCTGGGACCCCCTGGAACCCCTTCCAGGAAGCGCCGGGAATGGAGAACTGGGGGGACGCAGAAATTTGGGAGATCTGGGGGTCCAAAAGCCGAGGAAAAGGGCGGGTCTGGGGTCTGGGAAGGGCGGGATGGCCGGGAATGGGGGTGCAGATGAATGGGGCTCCAGTGGATTCTGGGGGGATGACCAGGAGTGGGGGTTGCAGGGGGAGGGATTCACGTGGACCAGAAATGGGGGTTCAGGGGGGGTCTCGGTGCCAAATAAGGGGGCACATGGGGGTCCCGGCAGTGGGGGAGGGGATGGAGGGGGGGTCAGTAGACCCAAAATGGGGCTATAGGGGATTCCCATGCCCGGTAATAGAAGTTCAGGAGGGTCCCGGTGCCCGGAAATGGAAGTTCAGGGGGCTCCCGGTTTCGGGGTTCCCACTCACCTTTGGTCGCGCCCCCCGGGTCCCCCAAGAGCCCCAGGAGCAGCCCCAGCCCCAGCGCTGCAGCCATGGCGCTGCTCCGCTCCGGCCCCGCCCACAGACCTGGCCCCGCCCCAGACATAGCCCCGCCCCCAGAGCCGCCTCCGGTACCGCCATTGGCTCCGCTATTTCCTGCCCGCCAATGGCAGCCCGATCTGTCAGTGACGTCACCGGTCGCCGGGCAGATCCCGGTCTCCCAGGTTGGGACGCGGAAGCGAAAGGGACCGAGGAGGGCGGAGGGGGGGACGGGGGAATTCCAGAGAATCCCCCGGGATCCCTCTGGATCCCCGCTGGGACCGCCCTGGAGCCCTCTGAGAACCACCTGGGACCCCCTGGGACCCCCTTAAGAAAGCGCCGGGAGTGGAGAACTGGGGGGACCCGGAAATTTGGGAGATCTGGGGTGCAAAGGTGAAGGAAAAGGGCGGGTCTGGGGTCTGGGAAGGGCGGGAGGGGCGGGGAGGGGAGCGGGGGGTCCCAGAGCATGTGAAGGGGATCCAGGAGGGGGTCCCAGTCCCGGATGGGGAGGGGGTCCGCCATGCCCAGGAACGGAGGTTCAGGGGGTCCCAGGTCAAGGGAAGGGGGGTGAGGGCAATGGGGGTCCAGGGGGTCCCTGTGCCCAGGAAAGGGGTGCACGGCCCCGGTGTTGAGGAAGGGGGGGGGGCGCAGGAGTGGGGGTCAGGTCCGGGGTCAAGGAAAGGCGGGGCGCGGGGTCTCTGAGGGGGAGGGCCGGGAAAGAGTGTGGGGGTGGGGCTGGATAGGGAGTGCAGGGGATCCCCGTGCTGGATATGGGGGTGGGGGGTCCAGGTGCTGGGAATGGGGGGTGTGGGGGTCCTGGTGTAGAAAGGGATGCAGGGGATGGGGAGAATGGGGGGTTCAGGAGGTTCCAGGGCCAGATAAGGGGGTGCAGGGATTATCGGGGCGGGGGGGTACAGGGGGTCCCGGTGCCCCGAAATGAACGTTCAAAGGGGTCTCTGTGCGGAAGGGGCGTTCGCCCGAAATGGAAGTTCGGGGGCCCCGTGCCGAGAGGTTCAGGGGGTGCCGGTGGTGGGGCAGTCCCGGGGGTCCCCGGGCGGATCCCGGGGCCGACGTAGCTCGGGACGCGAAAGTGACCGGGGCAGCGCGGGGGGGGGAGGGACAGAGCAAATCCTGAACCCCTGGAACCCCCGCCGGCCAGCAACCCCGCAGGACGCGCCAGGGGGGCAGAACTGGGGAATGCAGAGATTGGGGGCGTCTGGGCAAGGCGCCGGGCCGGGAAGCGGAACCGGGAGAGCCGGGAAGGGTCCAAGGTTCAGGGAAGGGACTGGGAGAGGCGGGATGGGGGATCCAGGGGGTCCCTGTGCCCACCAAAGGGGGTCCAGGGGTCCCCGGTGTTGAGGGAAGTGGGGTCTGGGAGCTGGGAAAGGCAGGAATGGGGCTCCAGGGGGTCCCTGGGTCACGGAAAGGGGGGGCTGGGGCTGGGAGAGGCGGGCGGATCCCGGGGACGCAGCTTGGGAGACGCGAAAGCGAGACGGGGAAAAGGGGAATTCCAGGCAATTCATCTGGATCCCACTGGATCCTCGCTGAGACCCTCTGGGACCCCCTGGAACCCCTTCCAGGAAGCGCCGGGAATGGAGAACTGGGGGGACGCAGAAATTTGGGAGATCTGGGGGTCCAAAAGCCGAGGAAAAGGGCGGGTCTGGGGTCTGGGAAGGGCGGGATGGCCGGGAATGGGGGTGCAGGGGGTCCCAGAGCACCGACGGGGGGTGCGGGGGGATCCCAGTCCCGGATTGGGGGGCAGGGGGGTCCCGTGCCGGAGAATGCGGGTTCAGGGGGAGTTTCCTTCTTGGAATTCGGGGGTCGAGGGGGTCCCCGTGCCCGAAAATGGGGGTTCCAGGGGCGCCAGTGACCAGAAATGGAGGCTCAGGGGGGTCCCTGTGCTGCCGAAGGGGGTACAGGGGGTTGGCCTGACCGGAAATGGGCGCTCCAGGGGGTACACGTGCTCAGGAATGGGGGTTCAGCGGGGTCTCGGTGCCAGATAAGGGGGTACAGGGGGGTCTCGATGCAGGGGAAGGGGATTGAGGGAGGTCACAGGACCCAAAATGGGGGTTATGTGGGGGTTCCCTGTCCGGGAATGGAGGTTCAGGGGGTCCCGGTCCCCAAAAATTGCATTTCCAGGGGTTCCGGTGACCAGAAATGGGGGTTCAGGGGGAGTCCCTTCCCGGGAATCAGGGTTCAGGGGGGTCCCGGTGCCAGATAACGGCCTGGCTGCGATCCGGTGCTGGGGAAAGGGGTGCAAGGTGTCCCCGTTCACAGGAATGAGGGACTCAGGGGATCCTGGTGCAGTGGAATGGGGGTTCAGGGGACTTGGTGCCGGATAAGCAGATGCAGTGGGGTCCCGGTGCACAGAAAATGGGGTTCAGGGGGGTTCTCTTCCTGGGTTACGGGGTTCAAGGGGTCCTGGTGCCTGAAAATTGAGGTTCAGGGGGGTTCCAGTGCCGGATAAGGGGATGCAGTGGGGTCCCGGTGCCCAGGAATGGGGGTTCAGGGGGGTCCTGGGGCCAGATAACGGCATGGTGGGGATCCAGTGCCAGGGAAGGGGCTGCAGGATTGGGGGGCTCGGGGGGTCCTGACGCAATGGAATGGGGGTTCACGGGGTCCCACTGCTGGATAACGGGATGCACTGGGGTCCCGGTGCCCAGGAAATGGGGTTCAGGGGTGATCCCGGGGCCGTGGGGCATTTGCCGTGCGGTCTCTGCCATTGCTGTAGTTCGCAGCCTCCTTTTTATCCTCATTTTCCCGGCCTCATCTCCCTCTCCCTTTGCCCACTGGCTGAGGTACTTGGAAGGTTCAAACCTCCCGATCCGCCAACTGCATGTCCTCGTTAATGTGCACCCCCACTTTTGTAGAACAGCCGATATTCACGGCTCTGTTAAGTGTTTGCTCTTCTGGAAGTTCAGGAATTCAGCGGGACTTTGTCTGAGCAGCAGTCCATGTTAACTAGCAACATTTTTTGAAACTGATGGCTTCTAACGTTACTTCCTTATCTACAAGTCCCTGGCCCTATCTCCAAGCAGACTGACTCATTGAGTCTGTTTTTTCTTACTGGGTCTTTGGTTTTGGGATTATTCCCAGTGCCCTCATTCCCTGTCCTTCTGGAGCCGTTTCTGGATCAGGAGGCCTGGCTGCCACTGCATCCCCTCGCTCAGCTGCTGAATGAGCTGCGCTCTCAAGGTGTGGAGCATGGTAAAAAGATGAGAGTTGCTGTAGCACATCAGAGGAGAAACAGCATTTGTTTAACCCATGGTCTGCCAGGGAACCATGAAACCGTGTCCCATTCCCATCCTTTCCACATTTGGGCTAGAACATGAGCTGCTTTCTTGTTTCCTTTGTTTTCTATTTCACCACTTTTCCATTGTCATCTATTTGCCAACAGCAGTTTGAGTCATTTAATTTTCCACAAACTCCTCCTCCTTCTGCTAACAGATGATCTGATCCCATCCTATGGTGAAATGTTGTGTTCCTCATTTCAGTGGATTGGTCAGCAGGAAGGTCAGGAGCTGGAGCTGTCTGGTTGGTTATTCCGAGGACAGCTTGTAATCTAATGATGCCATTGAAATGAGAAATGGGTTCTGTGGCTCCTGATATGAATTGGTTGGGGTTCCCAGGGCCTGGTCCATGGTGTTGTGGGATTTCTTCTGGTAGCCTTTCAGCTTTTCAGAATTGCTTTTGCCCCCCTGTTAGGTGCCTTGGTGTCAGCAGAAGATACTGAATCCTTCCTGCTCAGGGCATTTCAGTGCCAGGCTCTCACAAGCACCCACAGCTCTGCGGGTTGAGCTGAGCATGGGGCGGTGACCTGCGCTTTGTCTGATTGCCCGTCCTTCCCTCCCCTGGAACAGGGTGTTGCTTTTAGACACCACTTGGCCTGGTTGCTTCAGAGTACTTTGGAGAGGCTCCATATCTAATTTTCCCTCTTTTCCCTGGGTCTGCCCACACTTCAGGGTTCACTTCAGCATAGGCCTTGCCAGCCATTTGACACAGAGGTACAGCAGAACTGGCCTCTGTATCACCTTTTATAATATTAATTTGTGTTCTCAATTTAGCGATGAAATCCCTTCCCAGTAAATTAAAATCACAAGTATGAGCAAATAAAATTAATGCATTTCAAACCCATCTCCCAGATCTACTAATAGTGGTTGAATAAAACCATACATCTTTCCCACTTATCCCCTCAATAATCCAAGACATTTTTGGCATTTCCCCCCTTAGGTCTAAGATTCAGAGTGTGAATCTGTGTCCATCAGGAAATGCCTCCTCTCCATGCAGACCCACCCTGAATGTTCTCAAGGGCTCCAGTGTGGAGGATCCCTGGTGTGATGGGAGCTGTGACAGCCCTGCCAGTCCATGTCCATCAAGGAGTGGACTTGCTGGTCCTGCGGGTGCTGCTGTCTCTGCTTGCAGTGTCCTTGTGCCCTGCAGCTGGAGCCCTGATTCCTTGCCAGGGGCTGTTTGGGTGGGCTCTCCCCTGCCGAGGAGGGCAATGCCTGTGCCAGGTGCTTGTGGCCGAGCCCGTGCCCTGGGTGCTGGGGCCCCCTTGGGCCCTGGGGTTGATCCCTGAGGGGCTGTAGGAACTGTGCCCTGGCCTTTGCCTTCAGCTTGGCCTTTTTCTGCTCCCTTCTTGCATTCACCTGCTGTGCCTTTGTGCCCAAGTGCTGCAGGGCCTTCTTGTGCCCCTCCTGCAGCCCCCCTCAGTGCCTGTGGGTGCTCATCCTCTGACAGCTGCTGAGCTTTCTGCAAAATCATTCGTTTCTCCAGTGACCCCAACAAAACCCTAAAAAGAAAATCCTGATCCGTTCCATGTGCAATCCCCATTTCCCAGATGTTCCTTGCTCCGCTGTGCTCAGGGTGCCCCCCCAGCCCGCATCCCAGAGCCGGTCCCTGTCCTGCCGCGGTGTCCAAAGGCGCCCCCCGGCGGGCAGGGGCCGGCAGCTCCACGGGGCCGGGCAGCGGCCGGGGCGTCCCGCAGCCTCCTGGGGGCCGGGGGCCCGCTGCGGGCCCTGCCCGGGGCTGGTGGGCTCAGGCAGCGCCCGGCGCTGAGCCCCGCTGCCCACAGCCCCGGCCCGGCCCCGCAGCTCGGCACAGGCCCCAGCCCGTGCTCCCGGTCCTGCACCTCTGCGCCCGGTGCTGCCGCTGCCCCGCACAGAGAAACCCCTGGAACCCTGACCTCCTTGTTTTCCTGGCCTGGAAACCGGGGATACAAACGATCTGGATCATCTGGCAAATTTGGAGGCTAAGACTCTGCTGAAAAACATCCCAATTGTCGGTATTTTTCTCTTCCTCCTCTTTTCCATCATTCCTTTTCCTTCCCACATAGATTCCTCCTGCTTCTTCTTGCCTTAACCATATTGCTGCACATCCCCCTTCACCCAGTCTCTTGCCAGCACACCAACACCATCCATCCCCTGTTGTCTAAATCCCTTCTCCACTTCTCTTATTGCCCCCTGGGTGTCCATGTCCTTAATAACCTCTGGGGGAATGTGCAATCAACCTCAACCTTCTCCCAAGTGACCCTTCAGAGATATTTTGGGATCATCATCCCTTTGGCACTGGACCCCTTCCTGGCTTTCCCTTTTCTGTCCTCCATGGGTGCCCTGCCATGTTCACTCCCCAAAGATCCCAGTGCACTCACTGATGAGATTTTCAGTGCTCTCTCCCTGCTGACTCTTCACAGCCCCCCTGATGTGTCACTCGTCTGTCTCCTGCTCACTCTCGGGTACCCAATCAATCCCCGGTGCTGCCGCCCCCCAAGGGAGCCGATCACCCAAACTGGCTGAGGCACCTTCAGCTGCACTCACTGCCCGGCACCCCTGACTGTGGAAAGAATTCCGGATGAGTCCCAAGGTGTGTGGACAAGTTCACATCACCAGAGGTTTCTGTCCACAAAGCAGACAGAGGAGTCCTGTAAAAGTAATTTCATTCCTAAAAAAGGGAGATGCCATGGAACATTTCCCATGTGGTCTCTGCAGTTGTTGATGGACACAGCCTCCTGTGCATCCTGATTTCCTGGTCACATCTCCCTTTCCCCATTGGCTGAAGTACTTGAGAGGTACAGACTGTACTATACCCACTTACACCTACCTACACCCACTTACTACATCTCCCCTTAATATGCTCCCTGTCGGGATCTCTGGCTGGTCAGAGTGACCCCGAGAAAAGTTGGAAAGTCTGTTTTCCCAGCCCGGGGCTTGAAGAAGGAGTCAGGGCTCTTCATTTCTCAATCTCAAGGTTGTTTATTGTATCTTGTCTATAAAAAATTTTCTCCTGCCCTGCCGAGGTCCATCCAGCAGGACAGTTCCAGGCACACTGCCTGCCCCAGGGCAGTGTTATATCTTTATACTAAAAACTACTAAAAACTATGGATACAGTCTTTACAATTACTTTCCAATACCTGTCACCTACGTTAGACAGTGAGCTTCTACTTGAAACCAATCTGTAAGTGCCAACATCACAGCAGAAGATGGAGGCCAAGAAAAAGAAGGAGAAAGGCTGGACACGCCCAGATCCCTCCATCTTGCCTCCTGAACCCACATACCAAAAACCCCAAAATCTAGTTTTTCCACCCCGTGTTAACTTCACTGTTATTCTACCTAAATTGTTGTGGCTTGCTGATCTTCATATAAGGTTGGTAATTTGCTCCACGGGTCATAATCCACAGGTGTTTTGGGCTCCTTGCCAAGGCTTCTGAGCCCCCTGGCAGGGGTCTTGGCTGTCCTGGACAGCCAGAGGGATGTTCTGGGTTCCCACAGCTCCCCAGTTTTGTATAGCAAACGATATTCACGGCTCTGTGAAGTCTTTGTTGTTCTTGAAGTTCATGAATTCAGCAGGACCGTGGCTGAGCAGCATTCTGTGTCATCAATTAAGAACATTTTCTGAAACCGATGGCTTCTCCTGTCACTTCCTTTTGTACAAGTCCCTGGCTCTTTCTCGAGCAGATTCACAGCATCTCTTTGTAAAGACACTTTCCTTTTGTTCCTTTCATGGGTTCCCCCGTTTGTGGGACATCCCCCTGGAGCTGGGTGTCCCCCCTTGCTGCAGCCCCAGCCCTCAGGTAGCGCTCAGCCAATCAGAGCACGCGGCGCTGATGACTCAGTAGTTGCCAGGCAGACCCGCAGTTCCCAGCGTTCCCCATCTGTGCTCCGCCCTCGGTCCCAGCGCCCCCCTTGAGGGGAATTTGGGGAGGTGGGAGTGGGGCAGCACCAAGGCCGGGCCCCCCCGCGCTGTCCTGGCGGGAGCGGCTGCAGTGGGGACCGAGTGCGGGCGGGAGCGGCCGAGAGCCCAGCGCTGCCCCAGCCCGACCTGCCCCAGCTCCATCCCTGCCCCTGCCGTGGGATGCTGTGGGTTTGGGGGAAAGAGGGAGCCGGCAGTGGGTGCTGGGCCTGGGGGCAGGAGGAGAAGGGAAGGAGAAGCAGAGTTGAAGAACAAAATGGTCAAACGCTGCACGTGGGAAGAGAAGGTGGGATTGTGCAGGAGAAGGAGGAATAGCAGGAGGAAGAGGAGTGTGAGAAGGAGTAGGGACACAGGAGGGGAAGGACGGTCATGAAGTGGAGGCCTCACAAGGTTCCACCTCTCCCTGTATCTGCAGCCTCCACCCCCAGCTCCAGGAGCGTTGCCCCCCCCACATGCAGCAGATGACCGGGGGATCCACGATTTTCACTGGGGTGAATCTTGGTGTTTCTGAGCTTTCTTGTGCTAAATGCTGTTGCTTTGATTTTTGTAGGGGCTGAATATTTATTTTTTCAAGGGGGTTTTTGCTAAATCATGATGTTTGGGGAGTTTTTAATCTGTGTCTTGGTGTTGGGAAAATTTTTGTGCTGAATCTCGGTGTTTTGGAGGTTCTTACAGACACAAGATGTCCAATTAGTTCCTGAGATGAACTCCCAGTACATGGTGCCCTCTTTTTTTTTTTTTTTTTAACCCAAACCAGGATTTATTATTCCCAAGGCTTGGCCGGATGCAGGAGGAGGAAAAGCCCTGGAGATCTCACACAAGGAGTGGCTGCAAACCCAGCCCAGGGAGCTGCAGGGAGGAAAGAGCCCCCCTGTGCCAGGAAGGTGGCCGGAGATCCAGCCAGAGCTCAGAGCTGGTGGAGAAGCCTCATGGCAGGGAGAAGCCTCACAAGTGCTTGGAATGTGGGAAGGGTTTCAGCCAGAGCTCCAACCTGATCCAGCACCAAAGGATCCACACTGGGGAACGGCCCTACGAGTGTGGGGAGTGTGGGAAGAGCTTCAGACAGAGCTCTGGCCTAATTCAGCACCAGGTGATCCACACTGGGGTACGGCCCTACAAATGTGGGGATTGTTGGAAGAGCTTCAGAGACAGCTCTGACCTGATCCGGCACCAGATGATCCACACTGGCGAAAAGCCCTATGAATGTGGGGAATGTGGGAAGAGCTTCAACCAGAGATCCCACCTGAACCAGCACCAGAGGATCCACACTGGGGAACGGCCCTACACCTGCTTGGAATGTGGGAAGAGCTTTGGGTGGAGCTCAGACCTGAGAAAACACCAGCGCACCCACACTGGGGAGAAGCCCTACGAGTGTCCTGAGTGTGGGAAGAGGTTTCAGATCAGCTCCACTCTCCTCAGACATGAGCGGATTCACACAGAGGAGAAGCCCTTCCGCTGCCCCGACTGTGGGAAAGGCTTCAACCGCAGATTCGCCCTCGTCTCCCACCGGCGTATCCACTCCAGGGAGAGGCCCTGAGAGTGTGGGGAGTGTGGGAAGAGCTTCTCCCCAAGCTCAGCCTTGACCAGACACCAACAGAGGCACCACTGAGGGAAGCCCTGTGAGTGCCCTGAGTGTGGGAAGAGCTTCTTGCGCTGCTCCAGCTCCATCCCCCATGGGAGGATTCACATTGGATGATCCCCAGTGACCCCTGTTAGGCAGTGCCCTGGTGATCTGTGTTGGGATGACACCTGGCTGGGGGGCTTCACATCTTCCTGGCTCCCTCTGGGCATTTGGACGAATGCAGGGAGCAGAACATCCATCAGGATGTAGACCAACAATGGGAATTCCTTGGGGAGAGCAGATTTTTTGACTTTCAACCCCAGAACATCTTTTGCGTTCAATCCTATCTTCTGGTGGCATCAAGGAGTTCTGGATGGTCTTGGAGGTCTTTTCTAACTTCAGGGATTCCATGATTTTAATTTCCTGTTGCCTAAAGGCGTCTTCCACAGGCAGATGATGAAAAAGTAAGGAAAAGACCAAAATTTTGGAGACAGTTTTTGGAAACTCCACCAAAAAAAGTTCTTCCCTTCCACCCAAGCAGGTGGAAGCTCAGCCGGCACGGACATGGAAATAGTTTTCTTTTAAGCTTGATTTTCTCTTCTTCCCTTTAAAATATCCAACACAGGGGTAAAAATAAAGACATTGAACTAAGACATGGGTGTGGTCATGGCAGAACACAGACATGGTGGGACAGAGACATGGAGAGCAACATGGGGACACATGGACATGGAGGGGGACATAGCCATTCATAGGGACATGGGTGGACACAGGCATGGATGGAGATGTGGGGAACAATGACAGGGATGGAAACAGGGTGGGGAGACAGCCATGGGTGAGGACATGGTGGGACATGGCCAGCGACATGTGGGGACATGGCCATGGCCGGTGCCATGGGGAGAACTTGCGGGGGATGTGGGGGATGCTGGGTTTGAGGGAGTTGAGGGTTCCTGGGAGGGACCTGGGGCTTGCTGAGGCCTTTGGGGACCCCAGGCCGAGCGGCTCCAGCTGTGCTGGGAGACCCTGGGGGAGGTTCTGGGGCAGCTGCTCAAGGACCCCCTGACCTGGAGCCCCAGCCGGGCATTGGGCTCCTGGAAGGGGATGAACGTCCTTGTCCCCAGGAGGGAAATCCCAGCACCCCCAGGGTGTCAGGGGCAGCTGAGAGGCCGCAACAGGAGGGGAAAGCCAGACAGAGCTGTTCCCCTCCAAAACTCAAAAAATCCCAAATCTCAGGGATTCCTCCCAGGAAAAACCATCCAGCAGCTGCCAGATTTTAGGGGAAGGGGGTATGTGATCCCCCAGACTGAGCAAGAGGGACCTGGATCCCCCAAAACCAAGCATGAGGGTGAGGGATGGGGCTGGAGGGACAATGGCAAAGGGGCAGAACAATAGGGGAAAAGAGGAGTCAAAGAGAGTGGGGGAGGCATGGGACCCCAAAATTGAGTTGGGGGGGATCTTCAGTTCGGGGGAATGATGGGAGAGGGGAGGAAAAGGTGGAGGTGGAACAGAAAAAGGGCAGTTCCATGGGGATCCCTTTGTGTTCCCCACTTGATCCCTGGAGTGATTCCCTGGGGCTCTGGGGGGAAATGGCAAAAAGCCGGTACGGTGTTTAGAACCGGGAATATTATAGCGTAAAGCTGGGAATCAGTGTGGGAACCGGAATAAATACAGCGTAAAACTGGGAATTGGTGGGACAGCCAGCATGGTGAAAAAACAGAACTTTGCTAAATAGACAGCAGAAAGTGCTGTGAGGTTTCTGGCCCTGTTTTTGCGGACTGGAATCACCTAGGAGACCATGGGAGCTTGGACGTCAGCACCAGAAAACTCCATAATGAAGGTACTGATTTTCTTCTTTAAAAGGAGAGGGGTTGATTACAATGAATGAGCCCTACAAGCTTTGTTCACACGGTGTGAAAGCCATCAGCTGGATGTATCAGAAGTGGCCGTTTTAGATTTGCCCTTTTGGCAGGGAGCTGGACAATATATATTTGCAGCAGCCTCTAATGCTGAGGACACAGCCATGGGTGTTATAAAGCCTTGGTCAGCAATTATGGGACTTGCTGTGAAACCCAATCACGTTGGGTATTTTAAAGTGATGGTTAAAAATATTAATGCAAAGAGTATTTAGGGGAAGAGCAATTTTTGTCAATAAGGGGCTCCTACGACATTGAATAGCGGGAGCGGGCAGGCCCGAGCGCACGCTTCCGATTGAAAAGTGTCCTGCCACACTGGGATCTGCTGGCTTGAGAACTGCTGTGAAAAGCGCCAATCACTTGGGGTTTTTTTTTTAATTTTAAAAGCTTAATAGTAATGAAATGGTTATAAAAATATTAATACAATTAGAGTAATAATAATTTGGACAATTTGAATTAGGAGAATATGAGACAATAGAACCAAAGCGTTACAGACGTCCGGGTACCTTTTACTGGACAGTGTCCTTCTGTTTGAAAAAGGACACCTGTTAACAAAGGATTAACTCTAAAAAACAATAGCCTGTTGCATATTCAAACGTTTCATACATGATGCATAAATTCCATTCAAATAGAGGATTCTGTCTGGTCATCGTCAACTTCTTCCTCTGAATCTAACAGCGCCTTCCAGGCGGGAAGAAGTTCATTTCTTCTGATAAGAGGGCAAGAAATTCTTTTTCTCTGAATGATTTAGGTGTCCTGTGGCTGCTATCTCACTGCAAGTCCTTTCTTTAAAAAAGTATCCTACATAGCATCATTTATATTTTAACATTTTTTATAACCTAAAACTATATTTGACACACTACTTAAGAGAATTAATACAGCATTACTTTCTAACACAACACATATAATATTCATTTTAAATTTGCAAAAAGCCAATCATCAAATAGGCATTTGTCACAACCCCCACTCTTATTCTTTGTAAATCATTTGGTTTGAGCAATATTTCTTGTCTAC